>NW_025222414.1:432483-445120 GCF_014066325.1 Apis laboriosa
ATTTTCTTCAAAAAAAAAAAAAAAAAAAAAAAAAGAAAGAAAGAAAATCCATCGTATCAATTACTACACTATTCCATCGAATCGAGGAACCGTACGTTACCTCCCCCTCCCCATCGTAAGAAGATCCATCATCGTCCCAGTAGCATCTTCTCAAACGATCGTTTTTTCCCCCCTTATCCCGATAATGTGGTTAAACGGCGATACTGTTCGGCTCATAAGGGGCCGGATCGTTTCCCCATGGTGGAAAGAAGAAATTTCCGCGTTCCAGTCAATCAGTCGATCGCGCCGAGTGTGGTGGTTGGTGTTGAACTCGAATAATCTTGTTACAGTGGCCGGTGGACACTGGTAGCCAGTGTCAACCCTTTTTTCTCCGGACGCACGTGCATTGATATGTACCATCTGGTCGCTGGATGTCGCCGTATACCAATTGAGCGTAATGATATTCTGGTACCATCCGAGTTACGTCGCCCTTACTCCCCCCTCAGTCCGCCCGACTCCTCTCCTTTTCCCCCCGCGGATATCTTTCTTTCCCCCCACTTTAGTGGCTGTTAACCGGCGTTGGCCATTGACCGACCTTCGCAGTTGAACTGTGCCGCGAGAAGATAGGAATTGCTCCTTTCTCCCTCTCTCTCTCTCTCTCTCTCTCTCTCTTCCTCTCCCTCCTCTTCCCTTCGCTCTCCACCCGTGTCGCCGTCTTCTCCCGGCCCGTTGTTGTCTTGGCCACGTTTTAACCTCTGATTACGTTACGTGGAACGAAGCAAGAAAAGGCCCATTTTCCAGGGATCTAGGATGGAAAAAATTCATTCGTAGCGATCTTAAAAACCGTTTCGGATTACTTTCGTTCGGATCCGTTGTTAGGAACCGACAGCGCGGTGTTTAACGAGATTTTTCAGCCCGATCACTTTGGACGTGTTTAATAACACGTTTTTTCCCCCCCCTCCTCGATTTGACGGGATATCATCCTCTGTCGGATTTGGGAGCCGACGATCGCCTTCTACCACGGTAGAATTCGATAGATCTCTCTTCAGATCGATATGTGGATACATAGATGACGTGGATTTTTGATTGGCGTTAAGAATCGCGTAAGAATTTTTTATTCGAATCAATTGTTTGGAATAAACGAGGGGATTGAATTAACCGATAGACGACTTCATCGATTAACCGATTGTTCAAGAAGTTGAGAACTCTATTTTTTTTTTTTTTTTGATTTATCCCGTCAATTAAGCGACACTTAAGAACTTATCGGGATATCACAAGTATCATTCATCCGTTATAATTGCAGAAATTTTAATTTTCCTTCGATCCTCTCGTCCTCGATGATGCGGCGTTAATATCTACCGTTTATATTATAATATATATTATACGATTATAATCGTATTCGTAGTCACGAGCATAATCCATGGATTCCATGAACTTATTATCAAATCTTTATTATCACGGCTCCTCTTGATCACGAACGTTCAAAAGGGAATCGACTCCTTTGCCTTTGGAATTTCTCCCCCCCCCCCTCCCTCTCTCCCAGATAGGAACCTCCCAGCTTGTCAAGTGAGAATTATGACGTTATACATTAACGAAACGGGTGCAAAAAAGTGCATCTTCGTGGAAGGTAATTAGCCGTTCTCCCGTGTAACGAGTGACAAGTTCCTGGTTGGATAACACCCATAGAAGTCGATGGCAGTGACTCTTATTATATATATATATATACGCGCGCGCACACACACACACACACACACACACACATATAGATATATATTTATACGAAGGGATCGAAACAAAACCGGCAGCCCTTCCGCGACACCATCGTTGGAATAGAACTGGACTATTGGAAGTTTGAAAAATAAGTTAAACGTGACCGGTTTCCAGCCGATAGAGGGACTAGAGTGGTGGCTCGTTAATCGTTGGCATGGGGATCGTATTTCTAGCGTAAGTACGTGCCTCCCGTAATGGTGGTGTTTTCTTTTCGGTCGGTGGTACGCCTAGCTCTCTATGACGTACTCGCATCGTCCCTATCGTCGTGCCGGTTTTTGCCCGTCCCCCTCTCCCTCTCCCCTCCCTCCTTCCCCCGGCCCAGACGTTGTCCCATTTGCAATCACGCGCACGTTGCACCGCGATGTCGACATTCTGTCTCGTATGCCGCTGATATAATTGCCCGGCCAGACGCCAGGAGAGGATCCTCTCCGCGTGTTGCGCCGGCAAATCATATTACGATTAGGAATTCATTGAGAAAAGAAAAGAATAAGAGGAGGAGGAGGAGGAGGAGGAGGAGGAGTCCTTTCCAGGCATTTTCCGTTACCCGGAAACGCGAGATGTCGCTTCTTGCGCGCTTTACGCGCGTGCGTCGAATTCTCTTTCTCTTTCTCTTTCTCTTTCTCTTTCTTTCTTTCTTTCTTTCTTTCCTTCTTTCCGAGGCAAGGCTTGTATTCTCGTTTTCTTGATCTTGAGAATTTAAGATCTGTGTGGTTCTGCGCTGTCGTTCTGCGGAAGGAGAATAATAATAATTGGAAGGAAATAGGAAGGAATATTTGATACGAGAAACGAAAGCACGGGCGGGTATGTAAATTTTAACGTGGAAGAAAATTGATATTTTTGAACACGTGTTTTAAAGGGATGATATAGGTATGATTAATAGGAGCGCGAATAATTGAGTATGAGTAATGATATTTGATTATGAACGATAACGAGGTATGTTAACGAGTTAAACGAGAAATATAATTACGGGTAGTTAGGATCATTTTTCTCGAACTTGGGTTAGTATTTTGTTTTTTTGTTTTTTTTTTTTTTCTTCTTCTTCTTCCAATTATAGTCGAGCAGTTCAATTTGCAATTTTACAACGCAACGATTTTTTACTAATTTTTCGATTTTTAAATTTCACGATAATTTTTCGTAATTGTTAATGTATTCTTTGAGATAACATAATATATATGATAATATATACGAGTCTTATTATTACTTTATACACCGATAAAAAAGATTATCGATACTATCGATATAATTTCAGTCGACAATTTATATAAAACAGCAATTTGTTATTAATGTTTTTAAAATACATCCAAATTGGCGTTAAGTACGATTGATAAGGGAAATAAATCAAAAAACGATATCGGTATTTTTATTTATATCTTAGAGACATAAAGTTAAATTCTTATTATTATAATCTTTATGAATAATGAATAATAATAGATGTGCTTTTGATCTTTCGTCTTATAATTCGAGGTTTACGCGTTATTTCCACACAAGGGAAATTTCATTTGCATCCCCTTCCCTCCCCCCCCTCCCTTTTTTTTAACGTATCACGGAATACGTTTAAAACGCTTTCATCAGACGGATAGTAATCGATAATATTGACAGGCGGGAAGAATTGAAAAGGAAATCATCAGCTTCCTATCAATGCAATTATACCTATGCTACGTAGAATTTCGATGTTATCTACACGGGGCGCATCAAGGTGGAACGAGATTGCATAGCGCGTAATAATAATAATATCGAATCAGCCGATCTGAATTCTGATTGCGATGAGTATACAAATATAAGATCATTAATTTAGCGTCCCTTTTTTATTTAACCGATCTTTCTCCTTCGTTTTTTCTTCTCTGCTATACGTACATTTCTTCATCGAATCGATTTATCGACCTGTCATTTTTTCCCCCAATATTTTTCGACGCGATATATATACATATTTTTTTCACCATTAATGGTGGAGTGACACGTTGAAATAAAAAAATATACCGGCCACTTTGATACCGGCCCTATCGAGTTTAACCACGAATAGCACACACGTCGACCGGAAACTCGAGTAGCTTAGAAGCGATCGTTTGACGCTTTCGAGACTCTAGCTTCTCGATGACTCGAAAAAAGGAAAAGAAAAAAAAAAAAAAAGAAAAGAAAAAAAGAAGAAGAAAAAAAGAAGTTGAGTTTAATTAAACGTTTTCATTCGAGAATTTTATTTTCTATTTTCGATCCGATACGTAATAAATCTATATCATCGATAGCTTAGAATTTCGTGGGTTAAAAAATATCTCGTAACTCGTTATAAATTTTTTAATAATAATAATAATAATAATAATAATAATAATGATAAGAGAAAAATATTTTGAACAAGTTGTAACGTGTTGCGTCACGTACGGGTGAGGTTTCAAAGAGATCATTGACTTAAAAAAAAATTGATAGAAGACACGTGCATTCGTTGCAGGAATATTTATGACACTTAAATAATTCAACTGGTCCATAGGCTGTGATCATCATTGAATACACACTGACGATTACGTGGCGTACGATTCGTGCTTCCAAACGTTTCCATTAAAAAGCGATCGAACCTCTCGTTTTGATAACCGGCAATTTTTTGCCAACTTTTTATTACCATTCAACGAGAGATGAATACATAAAGAGTGAATTAATCAAATAATAGCGGATAAATAGATGGTTAGAAGGTAAACATCGATAAGCGATATCACGTGTATCTTTGTCTAACATTATTATTATTATGTTTTTAAAGAAAACGAGACACTTGTGTCATGCAAAATTAATAACCTAATTACGAGTTCAAACATTGCTCGTGACTACTATTTTATCGTATTGTATCTTAATTACTGTTTACAGTTCGATACGTGAATTTTTTTCTCTTCCCTTTTTTTTTTTTTTTTTTTTTTTTTTTTTTTNNNNTTTTTTTTTTTTTTTTTTTTTTTATATAAACGTTTAAAAGTTAAAAATATTCTCGCGCTCAAACATTTTAGATTCTCGTTGCACAATGACCCGAGCGTTATAATGAATGGAACGAGCGCGAGGAAACTGTGCTAATTTCATACGCTTATTTCTATCGCTTCTTAATATCTATCACGCAACAGTGACAAAACACATTCGTATCGTTTAACTTGTGTCTCGCGTGAATCATACATTAACCCTAGCTATAGATAATATTTCAACCGCGGACAAGTAAATCTATCGGTCTAAAGACAAACTTCCACGTGCTATAATACGATCCGATAAATTCGTCGATCGAAAAAAGAAAGAAAGAAAAAAAAAAAGAAAAGAAAAGAAAAAGAAAAAGAAGAAGAAAAAAAGAATAAAAAAAGAAGGATAAAAAGCGGATTTCCAATTTAAAAATTTAAATTTTTGCCGCGCTGCGCCACGCCACGGTCGAGTACATCGATCGACACCCCCGTGTACGGTATGATGGTATGATGGTCGTTGGTTTTGTCGCGCGAAAGTTCATTCGATTTGATTAAAAAATCAAGGCTTATTAGTAATAATTGAATACGGAGCACTGTCGGCGAGCACCGTCGCCGGAGCACGCGTCACCCGACGAAGGAAGTTGAATGCCGACTGTGAGAAGGCCGACGCTACTCTCTCGTCTTTTCCTTTCTCCACGGTGGCCTGTCGTTACGTCTTTCTCCCACCACGGCGTCGCGATGTCGTCGGTGAGTAAGCGAGCGCCATCGTAATTTGTTCGAATTGCACGTACGCCAAGTTCCGCACACACAACACTCCCGCGGTCGCTGGCCCGTTTCGCTAGATTCGAGCTTCGAGCTTAAAAATGGCCAAGGCTCTCGATGCTCCCCTCCCTCCCTCTCTCACACTCTTTTCCCTCCTCCTCCTCCTCCTTCTCATCCTCAGTTTCCCGAACACTCGGTGAACCGAAAACAATCAAACTTTGGATACTTCGCGAGCTGTGCTTCGTGTGATTCATAGAATGGTTATGCGGGTTAGGATTTCCGGTTTCCTTGGGAAATGAAGAAATTATCGCGAGTGGTTTCATAATTTTCTTTCTTTTTTCTTTTTTCTTTTTCTTTTTCTTTTTTTTTTTTGTTACATTAGATTGCAGAATAGAAAGTGCCAATCAACTTAATAGGAATTCGAAAAATTTAGCAAGATTAACCATGAGTCGCGTCTCTTTATCTGAGATATTTTTTTTTTTTGCTCGTTTCTATTTAGGATATTTTTAAAATATACGAGCCACGTGGAGGAAAATAGTCTCGTACGGTGAACGGTTTTTGCTATATGCTGCGGTGTAGTATGGGTTGCCTGCTCACAGGGATTTTGGGAGTACTTGGAAAAAAAAAGTTATCGTACTTACGCGTTGTTCTAATTTATCGCTACGTTATAAACGCTCGTTCAAATTAATTAATTTCGTTTCATTTATATATTTGTATTCTTTTTTTCTTACATTTATTCATTGCGTTTATTGCGTACACATAGTGGTTTTTTAATTGGTTTCAATATATCTTTCGAGAATAACGTCGCTCTGATACACGAGTATATCAATTTTCTGGGGGACATTTGCACGAATGACATCGCGCTGTTAGTCTTTCGTGGAGATTTCAATTAAGGTCTGCGAGTTATTGCATTGTGCAAGCATAGTGGTATGCTTTATACTGCGGGTCAAAGAGGCAAGATACACACCAAGAGTCGGTGAGACATTTACTGACTGATTGTTACTTGTAGACCACGGTGCTAATGAGCGAGTCGCCTGATTACGTACGAATTAATGTTCGACAGTTGGACAGTTCTTGCTCCGAGTCGTATCTAACCGAGAATTAACTTCAATTCGCGTGATATTGCCGCGTACGAAACGTATACTTTTCGATATTTTTCTCGCGTGTTGTCGCAATATAGCTCATTAATCGGCTCATTAACGTTTCCTTTAAAAAAAAAAAAATTTTAAAAATTTTCGCAATGATACATTTTTTTCATCGTCGTTCTTCTGTAATATCTTTAATTTTTTTGTGCATTGTCTCTCTCTCTCTCTCTCTCTCTCTCTCTCTCTCTCTCTCTCTCTCTCTCTCTCTTTAAATCAATTAAAGATACCTATAAAAGAAAGAGTTTTTTTTAAACGATATAATTATATCACTGGATAATTTATTAACCGTAAGATAATTATCGACGTTTATTTCTTGCTCTGTAATTAACAGGTACGGTTAATTACAAATGTTCGAGCTATCATAAATCAATTTGCGCTTCGATTTTTTTATCTTTTAGAGATACGCAGTATAAAATGCAAGAAAAAGATGTAGATCATACGTATCGTACGTATTTTTTCTTTCGTGCAATTTCATTCGATTTCGCCTAGTAAGTGGATGTTCCTTCCTTTGTTAATTTTTTTTTTTAACAATTAACGAGATAGCATCTTTTCCAGCAAAAACTGGATCGAAAATTTTTACTTTAAATTTTATCATCGCGAAATAAAAATGTTGAATTTTGATAAACCTGTTAAAAATATGACTTTGCATAATAACTTTGTCGGCGACTTCAAAAGTGTACCACATTACGTAGGTACGCAATTACTTTTTATACAACGTCGTATCTCTTTTTTGCAATTTTTATGGTTGGCAGCATTTTCGGAACGTGGTTTCACGTGGTATAGTCACGAACGCGGACACGATCAAGGATATCTAAGATGAAAAATCAAAGACAATCGGCAAAATAGCCGATTATGTCATCGTTGGAATTTTCAAACGGATATTATAAACTCTCTCCTAACCTTGTACAAACAAAATACGTCTAGATTCTCATTAAATTGCAATATAACGTGTGCAACGATATGGCCTCGAGGCTTCAAAATCGCATTCCACAGCTCGGTAACGCAACTCGTTAAACATTATTTCCATACGCTCGGTTTCATTTTATCAAATTTATTTCTCTTCCTATCTTAACTTACAGAATCACGTTTCCATACTGGATACATAAGGAGTATATACATTAAGGTAAACTTGGTTTGGCGCTCTCGTCGCGCCACAAAAACGGAACTAACGAAAACTAACCTCGTAAACGTCTCATTATACCCACTGTTACCTACCTTGCGTCGAATTCAATATCCATTCGATATTTTCATTAACTTGATCGCGATAATTAAGAAAAGTATTTTATGTTCGCGTATAATCGAGAACTATTAGCAATACCTTGTATTAAATTACTCGAGCATATATCTTCGAGCTTCCTACTGAAAGAATAAATTTTAATACCTATAATATTCTTTAATAATATTGAGAACTGCCATCTTGACGCGGAATAGTAATAATTTGTGGGGAATAAGAAAAAGGGAAGGAGGAGGAGGAGGAGGAGGAGAAGAAGAAACAAGGGTAATACACGATCTCGTGTTCGTGTCAAACAGGTTCTTACCGACATTTAATTTCCATCCGATAGAGAATTATTCCAAGGCATTCGTCAATATATTTTTCTAACCTCGTACGTTTCTAGATTCTTTCGTACTTGCGAACGTTAAATCGCCATAAAATGACATTGGACATGAATTAACACAATATCTTTCGAACTGGTTTCGTTGATTAAAATTCCTACGGTAAATCATTGGTACGTGTGGTAGGTATGATGGATTACGCGAAAACGCGGCTCCTGGAATCGAAAGGAGCAGCGGCGTACCGCGTATACACGGTGGTGTGTTAAAGCATAATCGGGATAAGAGTCGAGGCTAGATCGTTCCCGCGAATATATGTCGTTTAATATCGGACCGGTTTTCCCTTCCTTCGATTCCACGCGTATCGTCGTTGGATAAATATCGGCCCGATTTTATTCGTCCAAGATGCAATTGACTATTTCCAGGCCGCGAATTCAAATTAATCGAGGCGCATACCACAGTCGAACCGAGGAGCAGCAGCGAGAAGCATTCCGTGATACCGTGAAATTAGCCACGTTCGCGTTCGCTGGTCGAAGAAAGAAAGGTGATCTCGTCGAATCATAGGTAAGCGAAAATTACACGTTTCAATAGAAACGAATATCCTTACTTACTTACTTACCTAGTAACAGTCGGTCCGTTTCCTCGGATTGAATCGAACGTCGTGTCGTGCGGCGCTCGCCTTGAACGAGACTCTTGCACGATTCGCGTGCCTCAGAGAAACTTTGAAAATATCTCTGAAAACGAAGACAAAAAAAAAAAAAAACAAAAAAGAACGAATTTTCTCTCGAATCGAAATTTAATTTACGATTAATCGAGGGAAACGAATCGAACGCGAATCGGAGGAGGAAAATAGTTGTTCAGAAATATATTTATATTTTCCGACGAGAAATCGAAGCGGGGGAGGGGGGAATCGAATTATCGAAGGGTAGGCGCGCACGCGAACGAGTATGCACGAGTCGGTCGCGATACACCCACGTAATAGCGGGCCACGATACTTATCGTACTCACGTGCACCTCATCCGAGCGCCTTAAGTGCACCTTGTAAATATGTAAATGAGTGAATACAGTGCTACGTGCGCACGAATAACAGATCGGGCAACGCTAGTGGCCCTTTTGTCGTCCTGTTCCGGGACGACAGAATGCATCGTAACTCATCCTTATCATCGCGAATTACATAAACTTACCACGTACGTAGCTGGTACGTACACTAACCAGATTACCGAGTCGAAGCAACAAATAGCTGTTGCGAACTCGTTGTAAGCTTCGACGATTTTTAATCGTCGTGGAAAACATATTGTTCGATCGTTCGAATAATCGAATTTGAAAGGAAAATATACGTAAGCGCATGCAAGAGATGTTAGATAGTTGATTATTAAATTGAATTGAAATAAGGTGTTTTTTTCGATGGGGGAGGGGGGAATATATAGACAAGATAATAATTACGAGAGGAAAATTAATATATAATAGTAAATTGGTTACGAGATATCGAATGTTAATAAATGATTAACAAAGCACATTATTTAACATTACTATTCAAATATCGGGTATCGGGTTGGCTGTTATTGTACTCTCTCGTACATCTAATCTTTATGCTACTTTACGATACGAACATATTACAATCGCGGAGCTTTTAACAAGCTTATTAATTACAATTATACCGCGCTTCGCTCCTTCGATATAACGCGCGTATATTAACGCGTTATCGCGTTAAAATCTTGTCAATTGCGACCAACATCGGGAATGTATTTTCCTTCGTTTCGTATCTCTTTAAGTTAAATAGTTGATCCGTTGCAGAAATTCCACGCTGCGTTTCTTATCAATGGCGCTCGGAACCGGTAAGGATAATTTTATGTAAAAAGAATTTTCCAACTCATCGTTGGATCATTGTAACAGTATCTTGTTTGTAACGAAGATTACTGCGAGGACTCGTGTAGCAAGCAAGCAGTTTACCTCGTGGTAACGAGTTAATGGATATCCCTTATTAAAAGTTTCGCGATGAAATTGCCCCTTGGAGAATTATCGATACTTCCAACTTTCATCAAGGGTGAAAATCCTTTTTTCGAACGGAAAGACACCCTCTTCCCTCCTCCTCCTCCTCCTCCTCCTCCTCCTTCTCCTTTTCCTCCTTCTTTTCGTAATCGTCCCGATTTATCACTACTCGCTACTTCGTAATTTCCACGCTCGATCGTTACATCGATCATGGATCTCCTCTCCCCCTCCCCCGATAAAGTTTAATCAAATTGTTACTCTCGTTGAGGAGGGTACACACAAGGCTTTCATATTTTAGAATTATCGTCGGTTCTACCGCACAATGATCCGCATTAACATAAGAACTTTTCTCGTTTAAAATGTTCCTTCTTTATGGCTTATAGCCGTAGTATATACCCGCGACAACTGATATTTCGTCGTTTTTTAAACTAGGCGGGAATAAGCTATCATGTCGTAAAGGCAATTCGGTTGGCAATTTCTTATAGAGGCAAAATTACTCCGGTAATGGGAATGGAGATGCGTTTATTAAAGTTGAATCTCTTCATTTGACCAAGTGTGCTGCTCGTGATACAATCCTTTACGAATATATATATCGTATATTTCCATAAGCTTTATCGCTTCTAAATACGTCTATCATACCCATTCCCTTATAAAATTATTATTTCTCCTTGAATCTATCCCCCACTATTTTGCAAATTACTATGTCTATGTCGTTTCTGCCAAACAGAAGGGAGGATCGTCCTTTATATTATTCTTCTCTCTCTCTCTCTCTCTCTCTCTCTCTCTCTCTCTCTCTCTCTCTCTCTCTCTTCCTCTAATTCCTCGAATTGGGTCTCGAGGAGTCTCGAGCTTACACCTGCGAAACGGTTATACGCGAAAGAGGTCGCGAGAAACGTGTGTTTTCCCGTTTAAGAGTGTCGATAAATTCGCGATATCAAGCCCCTGGATCTTGGCACGACGTTGCCGTGAACGGGCAGAAGAAATCTAGAAGAAAGAGGGATCCTAAAGGACTCTCGAATTTCTGCGGGGAAGAGATTTCTGTTGGTTTGCACCCACCACTTCCGGCGCGAGACCACGGCTCGCAACAAATCCTCCTCCAAATCCAGCTTTTTTTTTTACTTTCTTTTTCATCACAACTGTACACCCCCTTCCCCCCTTGCGTCGTACGGTCCGGCTACGCTATGCCCATCGATCTTTGGCCCACGTTTCAGATTTCAGTGTCGGGTTTTACGGCTCGTGAAGGAGGATGTTTAAAGCTTCCAAGGATCACTGCCTTTTTCGATCCTTCGAGGAAGATCAAAGAATCCTATTCGGACGGCAGACGAGCCGTATATATTCGTCTCCTGTCAACGAATGGTCGCCATGTGGCGCGAACCATTACTTATTTTTATATACATACATCAATGTACCCGAGGAGGAACACGCTTTCCTCCTCCTCCTCCTCCTCCTCCTCCTTCTTTTTCTTTTTCTTTTTTTTTTTTTTTTTTCCCCGTTTCTCGATAAAAGCGTTGAAAGTGTGCGGTTTCGTATACGGTATTTTAATGAAGATAAATAATTGAGGAGGAGAAGGGAATCTTTCGTATCGATTCGTACGAATTTAATTAAAACGGTATGGATAGATCGCGCGTATATAAGGAAAAGGCGCGTATAAACGCGTGCCGTGTTTTCGTAATGCGAATGAAAAGCACCGATAAAAAAAAAAAAAAAAAAAAAAAGAAAGAAAGAAGATTCCGAGGAACTCCATTCTAAGTGTATAGATCAAAATTAAACGAGGCAGGTAAGATATTCGTGTCCAGTTTCCTTCTACTAATAGAATTTATCCTCGTTTTATCTGCCGTTTAGGCTCACTCAATAACCCATTACCTTTCTTATTCGAACATAAAGTCCAAGGTTTATACCGGGGAAAAGTCGACGAACAGCTCTTACAACGAGAAGAAATTTTGCCGAGTTCGCGTATCACCGATATTCAAATAGATTTGCGTTTCTTCCACGGTTTTTCCTTCTTCCTCCTCCTCCTCCCCCTCCTGCCCCTCCTCCTGCCCCTCCCTCCTCTCCTCCCGAAAAAAAATTGTATCTGTTTACACGTGAGAGATGTCGCGTAAAGTTTCTTAAAATTTAGAAAGAAACTAAACTTGGCTTCGGGTATTAAATTTTTTTCTTTATTCTCGGTTTCACGTATCGCGTTGCACTTTGATCAAGGATATAAAATTTTTCGAGAAGGAAAAAAAAAACGTAAACTTTGCGTAGTTTCTCCTCGTTGTAATGTTAATCACGTGCACTCGTCGTGAATAGAGAGAGAAAGAGAGATATATTCGATGTTGACATTGGAAGTTAGTTTATTGTCACCCGAGGCTGTCACACGATAACGGCGATTTGCGATTGTGAAAACGGAAAAATTTAGACTCCGCTCAATAAAATTATTGAATTACTCGTTCGACGTATTTATTTATTATAATCGAACGGGCAAATTTACGCGTAGAGATTATCGTCAAATTTCACGATTTTTTTGGGAGGGGGGGGGGG
>NW_025222414.1:445269-519612 GCF_014066325.1 Apis laboriosa
AAAAAAAAAAAAAAAAAAAAAGAAAAAAGAAACAGCCGTTCGAACGCAAGAACAATAACAACAACAACAACAACAACAACAACTTGCACCTCCCTCCCTCCCTGCCCCGACATAAAATCTTTTCGTGCATCATTTCTCCAAGCTTATTAAACCCCCTTTCTCGGGATCGTGGCCTCCCATCCGCTGCCACTCCGCTCCGGGATCCCCGGTATCGGACCACCATAATTCACCATTAGAGCATTGGAACAACACACGCGTTGAAATACGATGATGCAAAAGGAAGATATTAACGCGAGGGAAGGGAGGGGCCCCCTTAACGAGAGACGGCGTTATAAGCCGACGGGCCGGTGACTGATCGAAATTATTCTTCGCGCGGGACGGCGACGGTGGCCGCCAAAAGCGAAAGTGGTCCGAAGAAGGGAGGAGGGGGAGGAGGTCCTGGCCGAGGCTGAGGCTGAGGTGGACTGGTGGACGAGCGGACGGCCGGCAGACCGGCTCGGTACATAAGTTACGCGGAGAGGAGAGCTCTCCCCCTCGCTCCATGCGCGATATATGCTCGCCACGTCGCACCACACCTCCAATGGAATAAATTTGCATCGAGCGACGGCTCCGCCGGCCGAAGCTACCCGCCAAGCAGTTTTAGAAGTCTCTCTCCCCCGGCGAGAGGAAGAGAGAGAGAGAGAGAGAGAGAGAGAGGCGAGCGAGTCGTCCTCCATCTTCTCCTTTCGAATCGTACGCGATTTTGCGCTCGCGTAAAAATTAGACAGAGTCGAGGAGATAAAGGGGAGCGAGGCGTAGAGGATGGACGTTAATTATTCGAAACGTGGCTCGCCGTTTATCGGACAGATTGCTCAACGTCGCCAACGTTGTCCCGGATAGAATACAATTGCGAGGGGAAAAATTGTCACGTTTTTTTTTGTTTATACGCCGTATGGAAATTGGAATCCGTGTGGAAATGCGAATAATCGATTCTTTGCAACTTTGTATCTATAATGACGTTGTTATTTCCCGTCCCTATTGACTTACTCTGGTAATCGATTCGTTCTCGAAGATTTCTTAAACTCTCGATTCTTTTTTTTTTTACAAAAAATATCGATTCGTTCTCGAAGATTTCTTAAACTCTCGATTCTTTTTTTTTTTTACGAAAAATATCGATTCGTTCTCGAAGATTTCTTAAACTCTCGATTCTTTTTTTTTTTTACGAAAAATATCGATTCTTAAAGATTTCTTAAACTTTCGATTCTTTTTTTTTTTACGAAAAATATCGATTCTTGAAGATTTCTTAAATTTTCGATTCTTTTTTTTTTTTTAACGAAAAATATTAATATTAATCGTGATTCGGAAAGAAAGGTAAATGGATGGGTCGAAATGGATTTATTTGGATCGGCAACTCGAAACCATAATTCGCGCGGTTCCTCTTGTCTAAATCTCTCGGATTATGGTTATAGAATGTATTATCGAACCGAAACGCGCACCTGATCGAAAGTGTTAAGGCGCTTAACCCAAATAAAATAATCTGTCAAACACGATATTGTCATTAGAGGAGGAGTTGCACCAACGGGGGACGCTTGGAATGCCGTGGTGTCATCCTGAGTCGCCCAACTTAATATTCGATATACCCATCATCCACCTACTTCGAACTTCGGATAGCGAATATCCAATCGAATAATAAATTACCCGATTTATCACCGTATTTTAAAATTTCTTAATTAATGAAATAAACAACGAATTCATCGAATTTTTCAATTGGAATATTTACATTCGTTTACATTTATCGTAGATCTCGGTAGATGATATTTCCAAATATTTCTATTATCTCTCGTATTTTACAGAGATTACAACGTTTTAACAACGTTGCTCTTTATCTTGGATATTCGTGCTCCAAGCTATAAATAGCAACGTACAATGGAATGTGTTACATATATCGCACAAATAGTGATGGAGTCTTTCCTTTTTAAAATGTAGAGGGCATTTAGTGTGACAGCTTGTGGAGAAGAAATGCGTGGGGGAAACAGTAGGGGACAAGGATGATATCCGATGGTAGTGGAAATTATGTGCTAAGACGACGCTCGATGCTCTCTGTGTGAAACGATAGGATCGTAAACCACACCCCGTCCACCTTTTTCTTCTTCTTTCCTTTCTTTTTTTTTTTTTTTTTTTTTTTTCACGGAAAAAATAGTTACCAATGCGCAAGATCACAATCTTTCTCTCATTTTTTTTATTTTATCAGATCTCCCTAAACGCGAAATACTTCAATATTTTACCTTTCACCATTTCTTTCTCTATTAACATCTTTCTTTATTAACACATCTTCTCCAAAATATTTCTCGAATATATAATAATTCTTTATTTTCTTCAAAGTATGGAAACCTTTTATAAACAATCATCTATAAAATCTAATTCCATTTATAACTTTCTTGTTCTCCTATATCCTCATTATAACAACATCTCCAACCTTGATCCTCGTGCAAACGGTTATTTCGATGTCCGTCTTCTTTGGCGAAAAAAAAAAAAAAATAAAAAAAAAATATTCTTCCACCCTCTCGAATCGCTCGAACATCACGATTCCTGTTTCGTTCCTGTTTCGAGATCCACGAGATAATCGCTACGATATTTCAATCGTCCAAAAATATATCCTCCAAGGTTGTTAAAAAAAAACGTAGGCCTCTCTTAAAACCTTGCTTGCCGATCTTAATTCTCTGTAAGTCTCAACAAGCCGATCTCCTTCTTCTTCTCCTCCTCCTCCTCCTCCTCCTCCAACACACCGCCGATCCAACGTCAATAAGTCTCTACCAACGACTCAAACGACTTCAATCAGCGAGAAAAAGAAGAAAAAAAGAAAAATTCCTCCTCGACGAGGTTGTAATCGGTCTGTTTATCCGTACGTAACGCACGATCCGTTTAACGTACGAGGGCCTTAACGCGTTAGGGCCGAAGCTCATCCGTATGCTCGAATCAAACAAAAGACAAAAGACTCTGTTAAAAGAGTCTTCTTTCTCTCCCCCCCTCTCTCCCCTCGAGATGTCATTACACCCAATCCTTGGATTCCTCCCTTTAACCCCTTTCTCGCACGAATTCAATGGGATTAGCTCACTCCGCGGATTACTATTTTTAGAGGCGGCAAAAGGTTGCCGACTGCGCGGAGAAAACTACGTAAATTGGAGGGAACGAGGTTCCCTTTCGCGGAACGCGTCAATCGGGGATCATGAGAGAAGGGGGGGAAGGAGGAGGAGAAGGGAGGGAAGGCTGGCACGAGGGGGATGAGAGAAACGGTGGTCTCGTTGCACGAGGCGCAAGTTTACGATTGGCTTGGTTACGATTGGATTGGCCGGAATGGATCCTTAGGGTTTTTTCTTTTTTTTTTTTNTTTTTTTTTTTTTGCCCGGGTGAAAATAGAAACGGAGCGATTGTGTCAGATAGTCGGAGAGAGGAGGAGGGGGGGCGATGGCGGATTACGAGCGAGGCGTGGATTACGTAAGGGGGGGTTGGAATTGCTCGAGATGGAATCGTATTACGGGATGCGCGGTTCCGCGTTTTAAGCCGCGATTTTTCCTAATTGCCGTTAACCGACCCGACACATAGGGCAAATACTAATGGCACGCGTGTTTGAAATCGGGATGGAGAGAAGCTTAGCTCGAGCATGTGTACGTAACTCGACGACTCGAGTTTGAAAGAATCGTGGTGAATAGATTCGCGTTGAATTCTTAATTCTTAATTAACTTCTTTCGATTAATGTTTTCCTCTTTGAACCACGACGAATCTTTCTTTTCTTTTCTTCCTTTTTTAGAATAAACGTTCGATCGAAATCACGACGAATCTTTCTTTTCTTTTCTTTTCTTCCTTTTTTAGAATAAACGTTCGATCGAAACGAAACGAAACGAAAGGAATCGTGGAATCGAAGGATGAACGAATGAAAATCGTAATCATCGCGGATTCGCTTCCATTTTGCCGATATTTATGAACAATGTCCTCCGTCCCTTACGCACCGCGAGAGCGAAGACGCTTTAACGAAGCCGGTCTGCGTGATGCAAATGAACGCGGGCCAACGTGTAGCGAGATAATGACTGTAATAAACGTCGATTCAATCGTGATAAATCCCTGATTGAAGGAGTCGCAATTTGTCCGGGAGAGGTTTCTTAAGGAGACCCGAGCGATATATGCACAAGGCCTGGCCTCTCGTTAATTCGCTGCTCGAGTTTCGAGCGTCCCCTGGGAAAGGAGAAACACACATTTTGGAAAATGTCTTTACCTCGATTTTCTCGCCGGGGGAACGAAAGCGATGTAATTATATATTGTAATTATATATTGGATAATACGAAAGGGCGCGAAAAAGAAAATTGCAAGCAAAAGCTTGGCAAACTTTGTTTCTCGGCCGAGAATTCTCTCGTAATTTTTCCACGGCGTGCGTTCACGATATTTATTCCGGAACAAGATGAAAAGAGAGAAAAAAGAAAGAAATAACAAACGAGAAGGCTCGATAAATTAACCGAGATGATTTGTGTAAGCGATCTTGTCTCGATATCAGCGAGTATAAGTGATATTAAATATCCGCCTACGAAATAACTAATAAGTTATAAGTTATAAGTTATAAGTTATATATATATATATATATATATCGATAAGTTCCAATTTTCCGCCTCGTTTCTCAATCTCGCAATTAACAATGAAGCTTATCCCATATCAATCGTCGTTGATGAAATTGAAATTTCGTTGTCCGAAAAACTCGTTCCCCGAAAACATTCTCCCCTCCTCCATGTCTTGATCGTTGGATGCACCGAGACTAGGCAACGCACAACATTTAAGCAACGATATTATTGCTATTTAAATAATCGAAGGTAAGAAGAAACACAGGTTAAATCGATGTTCGCTAATTGCAGTAATCGTTGAATATCTTGAATACTTGGCCCCCGATAATAAGTATTCATCGAACTGTCATAAATCGTGGATCTTGACGTTTGCCCCATGTTATCAAGGAATTGCCGTTCGGGCATTGGGAATAATTGCACCGGATCCCCGGCGCTATCCTCGTGCGCTTTTTGCGCCTATTTCCCTCCCTCCCTCCCTCCCTCCCTCCTTCTTTGGCGAGCTCGTTTAAAAGTGTAACGTTTCCACCGTTCCATTTTTTTTTCGCGCGTCGAGATGCGTTTTTTTAAACTATGGAGAGAGGAAGAAAATGCCGCGTCGGAGTGAGAATACATCCTTTTTCCCACTCTTTGCTTATTTATTTATTGGAAGGGAAGGGAAGAAGGAAGATCGATAAGGGGGGGGCAGGGGAATCATGGATGATAGTTCCTCCCATCTCTGACTTCGAAACAACGAAATAAAATCCGTATTCTTCCATACTCGCCGTTTTTTTACTTTAAATTATCCGCGGTGTTGCATTACTTAAGTAGGCACCGCACGTTATGATTTATACTCCGCTCGAGAGGGGGGAGTATTGTATCCCCCTTCCGTTGTTTCGATCCGCGAAAAGAACGGGAGAAGATAATTATATCGGATAATTATCCTTGAAAAAAAAAGGGAAAAGAGAAGAAAATTCGATTCTTTTTCTTTCCTTCTTTCCTTTTTTTTTTTTTTTTTTATCTTCCTTTATTTCAATCTCCTTCGTCGTATCTGTTCGTAAGTGTTTATCAGCCCCTTTTTTCGAGACTCGGTTTCAAAGAGAAGATTCAAGTGTTCAATTCGAAGGTAAATTTAGAGGATCGTGAGGAATCGATCGATTCGAAGGTTTAGCCGGTACTCGATCAGTCCGTAGTTGAGGCTAATTTAGAGAGCGCGATGCGTTCGTAACGATCAGGGCCGAAGGCGTCGTGGCAAATTCGTGTTGGATGGGGAGAGGGGGCCCCCCGGCGCAACTAGAACTTACGAGTGTATCTTACGAATGCATCTACCTGCATGGGCCGCCAGCCTCGCCCGCCAATTTAACACTGCATCAATTTGTCATTTAAGTTATTGACGGCCTCGGCCCTCCCTCCTCTCTCTCTCTCTCTCTCTCTCTCTCTCTCTCTCTCTGGGTTTAAGATCGGTATTTAAATGGATAAACAGCGGTTTTTCGATACGTGCACGGCGGCACCGCACGTTGTAATATTACAACGCACGATGACGGGGAGGAGGCGTGTTCGACTCCTCTAATGGTCGCTTCGCCGTGGGAAGGATGAAATAGATTCGAAAGATGAAATAGATTTCGCGTAATAGGATGGGATTAAAGGGTGGAACCGAGATGGGAGGGTAGTGGAGGGGCGATTAGCGAAATATCGACTTTATTAACGAGGACGACGATTGTCGATTGTTTTTTTTTTTATTTAGAAAAGAAAGAAGAGGAGGAGGAGGAGGAGGAGGAGGAAAAGAGTATTATCGAGATTCGCCCCTTCTTTCTTCTTCTTTTCTTTTTAGCGAGAAATTGTCAATCGCTACGGCGATAAATTTTACGTATCCGAGCGGAGCAAAGATGTAAGTGGAGAACGATGTAATATGGAGATAATGTGAGCGGCGCATCGATCGTTCGCGACATCGATCACTTTGCGTTGATCGGTAGCGTTGATCGAAAGAATTGATTATCGATACGATTAATGGACGTGACAATATAAAACAAATTGACGCCTGTCAACTTGCCCAATTGGACGATCGAATCGATATCGAAAAGGCGGAACGGTTTTAAATCTCGAAAAAAAGGAAAGAAAAGAAAAGAAAAATAATGGCTCGCGTGTTCGTGGCATCGAAGGCGTTTACGAATCGGTAGAGAGGGAGAGAGGGGGGTGGGGAGTCAATTTAGATAGCGGTATGAAAAGGAATTTGGATTGGAAAAAAATACCGAGGGAATTTATAAGAGCGATTATTACGGCATTATTATTAAAATTATATTAAATATCGACGTGCGCAAAGTGAGCAAAGATTAATGCCGATCGTCCACGATTCCCGGTCAATATACACAGTGTTCTATTAAACGAATTAACGCGACCGCCATAAATCAAGATATACGTCTGTGAACCACTATTCGCTATATCGTGTCCTATAATAAATTATATTAATTCGTATTCGATCCAACCATCGAAGATGATAGCCGCTCATAGCATAACGCTTTCTTCGAAACCAGATTTATTTCGGTCCTCCGTGCCAGATTACTGAGCTGAAAAATTTGCATACTTGAGGGGGAAAAAGAAAAAAAAAGTCCTGCTTGCGTAACCAAATTCCTAAACATATTCGCCAAGATTCATGCGGAGGGAAACTTTACCGCAAATTTTACAATTTCGAATCGAATAATTAATAAACAAGCAGGCAAGATATATTCTTAAGCAGAAGTCTTAAGAAACTTGCGTCGAACAAACAAACTTCTTTTGTCTACCTTTTATCTTAACGCGCGCTTCGAACTTCGTAGTTTTGAAACATTACCTCCTCCCTCGAATGCAAGAGCATACATTCCTCCGACCACTAATTTTTCTTTTTTCTCTTTGGAGATTACATTTGGTTTGGAAATTACAAAGGGAAGCCGAGTCTGGAGAGATTCAACCCCCAAACGAGAGGCAGGTCGCGTATTCGAGTGGACGAGCAATAAATAACCGAGTGATAAGAGGGGCGAGAGAGAGAGAGAGAGAGAGAGAGAGAGAGAAGGGCCCATCGAAATCGAGGCAATCGATTATGAGGTGTCCTTGTATCCCTGAGCGGCGCTAGACCGACGCGTTAGGGGCGCGTTCTTTTAATGATGTATTAGCGCCCTGTTTTGACACGACGAGAGAAAGAAGCGGCAACTTGCGGCCGAGGTCGCATTCCTCTCCTTCTTTTTCCTTTGTTCCTTTCGCCTCCGAGAGGCGCACGCGCGGCTCCCACCGTCCCGTAGAAACGTTTCACCGAACCATTTAACGCCCTCAAACCCTTAACCTTCGATTAATCAATCCCAAGATCCCTCGTTCCTCGACCGACATTTTTCTTCCCTCCATGAATCTTAATTTCGGCAACGTTAATCTAACCTTCCTCCTTCTTGTATCCATCGCGATGTGCAAATATCCCCCTTTTTCTTCCAAATTCATTACGTTTGTCGCGTAAATCGGGTTATCAAAAGATTATCCGCTTATCAATTCTTTTCTAAGCGGATTCCTCCTCCGACTCACGACGATCCTCGGATTAAAATTTAAATCTTCCCTACGAGTTTTCGCACGAGTTCTGTGAGCGCGTTATTCTCTTCCGGTAGCTTCGATTTCCTCAGCTGGAATGCAAAGAGCAAGCGAACGATGACTTCTCGCGCGCCATATCGCTCTTCTTCTAAAAACAAAAGATGTTTCACAGATGGCGCCACGAACGGTAAAGCAATTCGAACTCGGTCACGATATAAGTACAAAAAGGGAGTGGGGGAAGGCAACTTGTCCCCACGCCTTCAATAATACGCAACTTCGATCGATGCATAAAATTTATGCGTTGAATCATCGAAAATTTGAAAAGTTTGAAATTTCTCTCTTTAGTTCGCGATCCGATTCTACCCTAGCTCTCCGCGAGCGACATCGGTCCACTACGAGAGACTCGTAGTCGTAGGCTCGTAAAGCAAAGATCCAAATTCCTCGTGGCTTCATTAGACGTAGACACAGGCGCAGACTTACGATCGCCGTCGAAATCGGCGTACAACGTTCCCCTTATCTTCGACCAGGATCTATAGGGCCGATGCCGAAAAATCGGGGCCGCGTTGTATGTCGAGGAGGAAGAGAGGGGAGGGGGAGGGCGTCCTACGGTTTTCTCAGGGGTCCAGCCCCCAAAAATAACCCCGATAGAGAGTTTACGGGCACCTTTCGTCTTTCCAGCACACCTAGAGAGAGGCAAACTTCTCTCCGCTGCTATTTATATATATATATAATGAAAGAGCATCGTCGTCGGACCTTTTATTTCACCCTCCCCTCCTTCCTCCCCCTTAAACCGATACGCCCTCGTATCGGGGACGGGTTTGGCCCCGAAACTCGCTATCCTCGCGCGCATTAATCATGCCGAAAGGGTTGCCACCTTGAGAGAATTGTCCTCCTCCTGCCCGTGTTTCACGTCCACTCGTTCGTCCCAAAACTGCGGCCAACCCTGCAGGGAGGAGGAATTAACGAAACTTAACCAACCTTGGTGGATTCATTCCTCCTGCTTTTTCTCGTCGTCTCGTGTTTTCCTTCCTTCCGAGACGTGCCTCGAGAATTTTTTTAAAAAAAAGAGGAAGGGCAGAAGAAGGAATTGTTGAAGAAATTGCTCGTTGCCAGAAGAACGTTGCTATGTTTGCGCGCGTATTAATCACGAGACAAAAGGCGGATTCGTTCTCCTCGTAGCCCAGTTCCCTCTAAAGAAAGAAACTCTATACCCGTCCCGGAATTCCAATATCGAACCGCCTTAGAGAAGTGTTTCCAGATTTCCCGATTACCGGGATTCCGGAGCCCGTGCCAGCTTCGAAGCCCGACCCTGTTCTGTATCCGGAACGCTTGCCCGAAATAACCTTCCTTCCCCCTCCCCCTCCCCCAAATTATTCCAAATTTCGCGAGAAATACGAATTTTTGGAGGAAGAAGAAGAAGAAGAAGAAGAAGAGAAAGGAAATGCCGACAGAATTCGTCCAGAAACGCTCCACTCGTCGAATAACTTTATCATCGTTTCCATTGTTCGTTCACTGCGAATAAAAATCGTGGCCCTCTTTCAACAACAACCATAAAGGCGTTTCATTGTGCGCCCACGTGTTTTACGCCGTTTACACGATCCTCCTGTCCCGTGGACAACGAACTCGTCGAATCGAGGCGTCGTAATAATAATAAAAAAGAAGAAGAAGAAGAAGTAGAAGAAAAGGGTGGTCGTGATGCGCGAGCGCCGTCTCTTTCTCAGAGGAGAAGGGTTTCTCGAAGGGGTGGGCAAAAGGGTTCCCGCATCCCGGGAACGGAGAAACTGTGCCACACACGGTGTGTGCCTCGGTCGCACGAGTGACTCGAGATCAGATATCGTTCCTTCTGCCCCCCGCTTCCTTTTATGCCCCCCATGATGGATGAAACTAATCGGTCAACCGGCGGTGACCGTGTACACCCCTGCAGTTGCACTTGACCCGCCGCCACGAGCCACGGGTGGTTCTCGGTTTCCCAGCTCGGCTTTTTCGGGAGAAACGATCGGCACAATCTCGGACGAAATACGACGCTGATCGTCCGCGCGTTTCATCCGGGAATTTCGAAAGACCTTCGAAAGGGGTGGTTTGATTTAATTGGTTTCGATCATCGGCGCCTGCGGGGGGAACGTCCAACCTTTCGATTCGTGGAATTCCCTCCTTTTCTCGCGACACTCTTCGCGTATGGTATCTTTCAACTTTTTCTTCTTTTTCTTTTTTTTTTTTTTTTTTTTCTTTTTCTTGGCGGAAATAATAACGGATAAAACGAGCTTATCGCCGTGGATGCGTACATAGTAGCACGTATTATCTTATTTGTGCGATAAGAATTGTAGCGTATCAGTCACTTAACCGAAATGATAAACTTCGTGGATGTTCTATTTTCCGATTATTTTTTCAACATCGAGGTAGAACGAATTTAATTGTCTCCTCGTAACTTTTCTATCTTCTATGATCTTGTATATCTTCTTCTTTTTTTTTTAAAATAGAAAAGGAGGATTACTTCAAACTGAGAAATGACGGAAGCAAATTTCAGTAGCAAGTAACTATTTCTTTCAGAGACCCATTTAATCGATTGTCTTATACATCTCTTTTTTTTTTTTAAAAAAAAAGGGGGGGAATTACTTCAAATGTTTGACGGAAGGAAATTTCAGGAGGAAGTAACCATTTCTTCCAGAGACCCATTTAATCGATGATCTTGTATCNTTTTTTTTAAAAAAGAGAAAAGGGGGATTACTTCAAACTGAGAAAAGTTTGACGGAAATTTCAGGAACAAATAACTATTTCTTCCTGAGACCCATTTAATCGATTGTCTTATACATCTCCTTTTTTTTTTTAAAAAAGAAAAAGGGGGATTACTTTAAATATTTGACGGAAGGAAATTTCAGAAGCAAGTAACTATTTCTTCCAGATATCCATTTAATCGATGATCTTGTACATTTTCTTCTTTTTTTTTTTAAAAAAAGAAAAAGGGGGATTATTACAAATGTTTGACGGAAGGAAATTTCAGGAGCAAAAGTAACTGCTTCTTAAAGGCCCGTTTAATCGGGTCAAATCGATAAGATAGAAATACATTTTCTATTTTCGTTATTGGAGAACGGGTATGGCGTTCGAAGGGAGGATACATGGCGCTACACGATCGTGGCAGCATTTTCGGCTTATAACGATCGCAATTAAGGCGCGAATAACCACGAAGCGGACGGTCGAACGATGCGCGATTTCAACTATTAATGGCTCTATCCGGAAATAGGGTGGAGCAACGAAGGGGAAATCCAAGAGGAGGTGTATATAAATTACACATACGGCGGATCGGTGATCGTTAATTATGCAACGATCGTAAACAATTTCTCGGCCCGGCGTGGAAACGTAGAGAAGTTGGACTTGGAAACTTTACACGCGCTCGATCGAGGAAACAATTATAAAAAGGACCGCGTATTAATTTCTTCCACTTCCTTCTTCTCTTTCTTTTCTTCCTTTTTTTCCACTGAATTTTCGGTGCGAGTGTTGTAATTTGCATATCTAATATCCTGGAACTGATGAGAGATATACATCATCGATCGAAAGGAACGACTTGTGAAAGTCGTCAATTTATAATTAAGTCGTCGTGTATAATGTATAACTTAAATCTTCCTTTATTATTTATCTCCTTAAATAATTTAACTCGTAGATAACTCGAGTTGTACGTATTAATAATAAGAAACTGACATTTTTTCGTCTCCTGTGAGAGAAATAGCTATCGTTTACGTCATCGTTCTTTCGGTATATCTTAAGATATCACCGATAATCACAGGGTATCTCGGATCCCCACATCCGTGTTTTTACAAATCAATGATTACAAACGAAATTGCAAATTGTCGCCTCGAATCCATCCACCCGAAGAGATCCTCCACCCTCTCCCCTTGCTCTCCACTCGCGCGTCTCGCATTTTT
Source organism: Apis laboriosa (assembly GCF_014066325.1). Taxonomy (NCBI): domain Eukaryota; kingdom Metazoa; phylum Arthropoda; class Insecta; order Hymenoptera; family Apidae; genus Apis; species Apis laboriosa. The sequence goes on from NW_025222414.1 coordinate 457,295, forward strand.
AGAATCTCTATCTAAAAGAGAGATAGCTTGGCCGATGGTTTCGCGAATTTTCATAATGAAATAGCCGCAGAGCCCGATATTTTTTTTTTTTTTTTTTTCACTCGAGTGTATATATTAATTTGCCCCTCTCCCCCTCCCCTTCCGTTTAAACGGCCCGATACCTCGTTCCATAAACCCCTATAAACCGTATAATGCCGGTTATTATGATAATCGTTTATTACTCGAACGGATGGAAATAAAAATCGCGCGCATCGAATTACACCACCCTACCGCTCGTCTATACGGGCTTTGTCTCTATACAGCACCGTTTCTTCCATTCTCCTCCCGTCACCGTTTCCACGAAATTTTCCCGAGGGATCGTTAGACGGGCGGGTTTACAAATTCGTATCATCTCGTGTAACAACAACGAGATTGAGAAACACTGTTGCTCGGAACACAGGGTGTGCCGATGATCGAGGAAACAATGTTCAATTCGGTGGATAAATTTTCAATGAATGGCGCGCGAGGAGACGTAGTACGCACACGGGCAATGAACAGAGGGCAATAAACTCGATTCTTAAGCTCGTGGCTCGTCTCCTCTCCCCGCTTCACCTCCAGTCTTCAACGATGGTTTAATGTCCTGTTTAAAGCGAAACAAGTTGTTACGTTTTAAGGAAGAATTTATGTCACGTTTCGTGCCCCATAAATACAATTTCTCGTTAATCTTACGATTCGGAACGGCCGTATTGCTTTCACACAACAGTTTCTCTTTTTTTTCTCTGTTACGGAGAACGGTGAACAGCGATTCGCCATTTTTTCACTCGTGATGTAAAAGATCAGTCACCAGGGTTATAACACTATGAATTTCTAAGCGACATTGTTACACAATTATTTCTCCGTTTATCGATTGTTTTTTTATATTTTCGTGGAATCGCATCGAGCCAAAGCTTTTTTTCTTCTTCTTTCTTTTAGTTAAATAGAAATATTCGCCTCGACAAGGTAATTTTGTCGCGGTGGTTGATATAAAAACGCGAATCCTCGGGTATATCGTGAAAAAAGAGTAACTTTTTGACGTGATTACCTTGCATATTCTATTTTTCACGATTCTGATAGATGAAGGGGGAAAAGAGAAGCGTATAATCGCACGGTAGGAGGATTGTTATTAATCGCGCCCCTGTTTAATTTCCCTAATTTATAATACGATTTCGTGTAAGCTCGAAGTAATTACATCGAAATTTTCTTTATTAATAATTCCTGGTTCGTATAGTCGCACGAAATAAATAGACTGGACAAAGTGTAACGGGGTTTAATCGTTTAATCTGTCTAAGCCTCTAATCTCGTTGATCAGACAAAAAAACGGCTAACGAAAAGGAGATCGCGTATCCTAACGCAAAATATATAAATATATTTGCACACGTCTAATCACGCACGATAAGATATTACGATAATGCAAAACCTAGTTGATCCTAATTTTTTTATGATAACTTTTCCATAATTCAATCCCTCTAATCCAAGAAGAAACAACTTTTATAAGACAAAAAAAAAAAAAAGGCTTGAAAAAAGAGGTGATCGAGGTCACAACGAGATGGTACTTTGGCGCAGCGAATAGAGGAACGGCTTATAACGACCGAGAAGGGAGGGGGGAGGGGGGATGCCTTGTTAATCGCAACTTTTATCGCATAGGGTAATCCTCTCGACAATCTGATAGGATAGGTGTAGAGCGTAGCGAGGAGGAGTTGGGTTAGCCACGTAGTACAAAAAAGAAAGAAAAAAAAAGAGGGGGGGGGAGGGGGAAAGAGGAGACCGTCCGAAATACGCGAGGAGAAGCCCACGGGCTGAAATTATGCTTCGATTATTCGTGGTGGATGGAAGGGGGAAAGAGGGAGGCCGCATAGGTGGGGGGCATAGGCTGGCCTCCTAAGCACAAGTCAACCCACCCCTCTTTGCACGTGATCCATGCCGCTCTCTCGGCTTTCTCTTATTTTACCACGCTGCCCCTTTTTTCTCTCTCTCTCTCTATTTCTCTTTTACCTCCGTCCTCTCTCCATCTCCACGCCTTTATCCTTATTCCACGCCGATCCTCCTCCTCCTCCTCCTCCTCCTCCCCCTCCTCCTCCTCCCCTGTAAGCCGCACGAGGACGGCGTCGTGTCTTCCGAGCCGAGAATCGGGGATGCGATAAGCAAACACTCTCCAACGCCGCTCTATTATTAAACTATAAAATCTGACGGTCCCCCAGTGGCGCAGAAACGAGACGATCGAACGTAAATTCTCGCAGGATCGAGGTTGATTGAGACGTTTCAAGCTAGGCCGAAAGCGGGAATATTCGACACACGGAATATTTTCGGGACAAGGTTGTATTGGGTGGTGTTGGAATATATTCAGGGGAGGATCGAGGAGCGAAAAATGAAGCGATTTGAATTAGAAATGCTCGGCGGTGAGACCGGTTCAATGGACACTTTTATGCAAAGAGAGTTTAGACGAGAGTTTGCCGTGGAAATTTATTTTCTTTTTTGAATAATAAGGGCGAAGTGTAATTTGTATAATTTAAGAAGTTATTTTTTTTAAGATTTTCAAAATTATCCTTTGAGAAGAAGAATTTCTAGAAATCTTTTAGAAAGTTTCTCTCTTCGCTCGATTCTACAAAATCGAGTTTGTTTGCTCACCTGTTGAATATATATATATATATATGTATATGTATTTTTTCATTTTACATAGTCGTAATTCGTACGTAAATGGTCGCATTAGTTGCACCGAAAGAGCACGGGGAACACGTTCTTTTAATCTGGTGGAGGAACGCACAATGCGAGTTAATGCGAGGTCCGAGGGCTAACGACGGCCGAAAAAAATTAAAAATTGCGCTCGATTAAGTATAACAAATGCCACGCCATTGGCCTGTCCGTTCTTTCGTAGCTCGTAGTTCTTTTGCCGGCGCGGTATGGTCACGCCCTTGTTCAAACGTCGCTGGCCCTCCCCCTCTCCCTTTCCCTCCCCCCTTCCCCCCCCCCCCCTAACATGATTATAACATCATCCAGCCGAAAATCTACACGCTCGTTATACCGCGTAGAACAATGATCCCTTCAATTAAACGATCGTGAAGGCTATAAAACGATTATCTGTCGAACAGGCATAATAAACACCGATAATCGTGCCGTAAAAGTATTATTAACCCCTTTCGCGTTCTAAATCCACTTACAACCGTCGGATACGTATTATTATTAATACGTAAAAAAAGAAAAAAAGAAGAAAAGAAAAATATAACGCGACATAACAAGTCTAAGCGCAAACACAGAGGTAGACGGAATGATAGAGCAAACAGAGATATTCTTACCTAGATTATCCTCACGAAACGTTATTGACTCGTCGTGGTTTGCGAGGAAGCAGGTTTCGAACGTTGAATATTTCCTGAATGGTAATTTGGCTTTGGTTGGAGTCGCAATAAAAGGCGTATCTCGTAAAGAGACGGCCGTCCCTACCTGGGCTGGAATGGAACGAGGACGAGACGCAATAATGAAACGAAGCACAACGAGGAACAACTGTTGCAAGTTGGTTGGTTTTAGAATAAATTTTCATTGCTACCGCTTGTAAATTACGAGGTTGCGAGTTTTATGGCCTTGGGGATAACCGTGTTGAGCTTTCGCTGCAAAATTGGCATAGAATTGCCGACAATAAATCTCGGGGAGTGGGAAATCTGGCCTGTTGTAAAACGACCTGCGGTAACCGATCCCCGACAGGGAACTGGCAATTTTACACGGACTAAATAAACAGATAACAGTATGTATCTTGCTCCTTAAGAAACCATTCCTCGGACTGTAACCATACTTTGTGATGCAACTTTCCAACTTTCTTGCCGAGTACTTTATCCACTTTGGGGGTGTAAATTATCTGTACATGAATATCCTTTTAAGGAAAACTCGTTGCCCGAGTATCTACGAGGATCTACGATTTTTCGTTTTACGTTTCGCGGGAATTTTCAATTTGTTTTTACGCTCTTAGATTTATTTTACGTCGAATTACGGGGACGGGGAAAATTAAATACGTTGTAAATTATTTTCGTACGATTGCAACAATGGCGGTAATAAGCTTTATTTTAAGCATGTAATATCGAGTGCCCGGCTAGCTCAGTCGGTAGAGCATGAGACTCTTAATCTCAGGGTCGTGGGTTCGAGCCCCACGTTGGGCGATTTTCATTTTTTGTTTTTTTTTTTTCTTTTTATTTTTTTTTTACAATTATCACTGTTATTTTTTTTCTTCGTAAATATTTCTCACGATAATTTTTTGCCAAACCGGCAAAAACTTGGACACAAATAAAATGTGTTCGAATTTCAATCGGAATTTGATTACAACGATGCGATCTTTTATATATTTAAATAATTATTACGGTAAATCGATCGGGAATTAAAAATTACATTCGTATATAGAGCGTATAAGTTTTTTTTTTTTTTTTTTTTTTTTTTTTTTAAATAACTTCGTTCCTATTTCAACTCGTACTTTTCTGTTTAATCTAACACAGGATACGTAGGCATTCTTGGAGCGACCGAAGCTAAAAATAAAGTTTAAAATGTGGATGCACTCACGTACAATTTATCTTATTGTAGCACGGCACAAATGTTATGACACAAGTCAGTCTGTACAATTCGAAACTTGTCTCTTATCAAAATCAACGCTCAAAGTTGGACATATATGTACATATTTTGTCAAATTGTCCCACTTTTCCGTGAAACAATATTATCCTAACAAGTAGTAGAAAAATTTAAAAGCGTATTTACGATACGAAAATTGTTCGATGAAACTTTGACATTTCCTTTTGACGTTTAAATTTTTTATATCTCTACGGTGACAAAAATGAAACAATTCGAGAATTTCTATGGTTCTAATCTAAGGAAAAACGAAGATTAATAGTGACATCATTTACGAATAAGTTTACGATAGGAGGAAAAATGTTCATTCAAGATGAAAATAATTACATGTAAACGTCCCGGTGAATCGACAAGCCTCATTAGTCAAAGAGATAATAAATCACAGCTGGATTAATATTGAACATTTTACGCTCCATCTGTTATTTAATAATAATTTTGGTCAATTATCGATCAAGCAACAGTTTATTCAATTTATACGAGTGTGAAATTAAATTTTTCATCGATATTCTTTAATATCGATTCACGTACGCTTGCCGCTTGACATTAACGTTTTCCACGTTGACACGAATGTCTCAAGATAAATTAAATATTACATATCTCGTATCTCTGAATCGAGAAATATATTCCTATTATCGAATATTTATGCATATGCGTCTATATAATTAAATACACTTGTAACGAGTACGCAAGTTCAATCACGTTCGATTATAATTTTCTTTTTTTTTAATTTAAATGGATCGATTCGAGCAGAAGAAATCGATTAGATTTAAAATATTTATAAATACTTTAATCACCATTTTGACACCTGTGTATGTTACCAATTTAAAATTCAATTCAATATTTGCAAATTTAATCGCAAATTCATTTTATCAAAATCATTTATATCGTTCAATATAAGATAGTTAATTTAATCTTTTTCTCATTCCCTTCCCTTCCGAACCTGTTCTTTCACTCTTAAAACTATATCTCACAAAATTGACCAATTATACTTTTCGCTCCAATTTTATCCTTTTTAGAGAACCGCTCTAATCCAAATTGAGTCCTCGTTGAGTCCTCGGCCATAAGCTTTATTGCACGAAAGAAAAAAAAAAAAAAAAGAAAAGAAAAAGAAACGCACAACAAAATACGGCAAAAAGCCGAATCGAATCAAGCAGCCATCGAAGGCTCTCGAGGGCTCTGATATCGCGCTATTGAAAGGGAGCGTTCGCATTTTTTCCCTTTGTTCTTCCTAAATAACCCTTTCGACGTAATTGCCGCCGCATGGTTTGACACGAAACGATCTAACGAAGATCCTCGGCAACGCTGTTTAAACGGGATCGAGGGCAATTATGCGCGAAAAAGAGAAAAAAAAAAAGAAGAAGAAGAAGAAGAAGAAGAAGAAGAAGAAATGGCGGAAACCTCGTTTGCTTTGGATACATTTGAGTCGGTGTCAGGAGATAGGGTCGTGGATGAACTTGACCGATCACCGAAGAGATCAGTGATGATCGAGGATCGAGCGGCCGATTGCCCTCGATCCCTCTTCTTCTCGTGTTTCTTTTCGTATCATTTTATTACCTTCTCCTCTATTTCTTCTGCCACCCATTTATCGTCCACTCTCCCCACATCCCCTTTAACCGCCTTCCATGTCGATTATATTATATTTTATCATATTTTATTCTAGAGAAAATAAAAATCTCTAGAATGTTGGTGATTAATTTTTTTTCCTTTTCTTTTTTTTTTTTTTTTTTTTTACTTAAGTTCTATAAACAGATTCAATATATATGTATATTTTACTCCATTATTAAAAGATTAATAGATCATTCAATAATTTTTGTCACGATTCATATGAAAATTATTATTACGTGTAATTATGAAAACATGGTCCGCCATATAGACACACTTCCTGGAACATTATTGCCCCTGATAAGTAACAAACGTAAGAAATATCTGCTTCCTAGAAATCTATTAGATTCTATCCGAAGATACGAAACTGGATACAATATTTCCCACAATATCTCACCGTTACTACAACCGTTCCGTATACAGCAATCACACGGAAATCGTAAACCGTAATGGATCCAAACGATCCATTGCACCCGCTCTATTGCATCGTAAAACCTTGTTTAAAATTCCGCGCGATTCCAACGCGCTCTCGATCGAAACATTTCCATCGTATGATCCTCCATCTCGGGGCAAGATTTTCTTTCAGAGGGAAGCGACGAACGGATTTATCTCGGTATCTCGATAAATTATCGATCAACAACCCGCTAACCTGCTTCTCCTCGCCATTTAATTAACGTATCCCATCCTATTCTATATATATATATATATACACACACACACACACACATATATTTCTAAGCGAATAAAAATCCCGTAATCGAAATTTCTTACATTCCCTAACTTCCTTCCTCCTAATAATTTATAGAGAAATTTATCGGCAAATTATTTTTTACAAATGAAAATAACGTAATTTATCACGTTTCAAATTCGCGTACGTGTTTATCGTGAAGCGATAATAATTTAGACGGAAGGAGGAAGGGAGGGAAGGAGGAAGGGAGGGGGGGGGATTGCGAAATTTCACGCCGCAAACATTCTTTTCTTTCTTCCTTTTCGACGACGGAGTCTCGCCGATGGAGCGGAGCGCGCGTGGGTTTCGAGCTGTTAGAAACGGGCGGAGGGAATTCGTTTGTAATTTATGAATCGACGCCTCGCGCTCTCGACTCTCGGGTCGATAATTACGCGAATCGAAATTCCTTAATAATAGAGCGCAACGATGATTTTCTTCCGCGACTCTTGCCTCCACATATTATCCGTTGATTTAATAATGTTGTCAAGCGGCGGATTGAAAGGGGGGGAAAAAGAAAAGAAGATAAGGAGGAGGAGAGGGGGAGGAGAGGAAAAAAGAAGAAACTTTACGTCTCGGAAGTCTTAGAAAGAGAGAGAGAGAGAGAGAGAGGCCGATATAATACGTATATTTAACGCCCACTTATTGAATTTTACCTCGACCGCCGATATAATATTTATAGATCTGGTCCCGCGCCTGTTGAGTGGCCACGCGCAATTAAATATATATATATGTATTTATATCTATATTCGCGATATTATAAATCGCGCGTTTAATCAATCGTAATACGGGTTTAAGCATCTAATGGGGGAGATCCGTTTACGAAATCTCGTGCACGTCCACTTTTTCCCCCTATCTCTCTCTCTCTCTCTCTTTCTCGAGGATCTAAGCGAGGAATTTTATGTGTCGCTGAACACGGGACGGGATCTCGGATAAAAATTTTCGATTTATTTAACAAATGAAGAATTGCATTGCGTTATTGGATCACTTTCTTTTTTAATTAACGTCTTGGCTCGCAATTTATTTGCAACGAGGAGGAAAGGAGAGAGAGAGAGAGAGAAGAGAATCCTTTACTTCGATTCGTGAGTTTTAAATGAATCCGCGTAACAAGGGAGGGAGGAGGAGGAAATCTAATTTTCGTAAAGTGAAAGTGTATCGTTGCGGTACTGCGTATATATAGTGTGTTCATCGGGGATAATTGATACGTCAGCTTTGAATTGATGAAGTATCATTAATGGCCGAGGCTCGAGATCGTCGATCGTGTAGAGATCGGAGTAGAAGAGAGTTGAATATTTCTAGCTGCGGCGGCTGCCTTCTTAATCCCTCTATCGTTTTCATAGGTCGCGACGTTAATTTGACTGAAATTGCCACGTGTGAGTTTCAACGGTAATGAGAGAGCGCGCGGAAGGGAGAGAGAGGGGATCGATCGAATTAATAGTTGGCTGAATCGCAACCCATGCCACGGCCAATTACACGGCCGATTCCAACGTTTTCACGTTGATCGGCCGAGCCTCGGACAACTTCGATTACACCCAACAAATGGACATACTTCATAGACGTTTATGAAATATTTATTACAACGTAATTATTATATACGGATAACGTGTATCAAGGATATTTTCCACGGCACGCGTGTCTTACAAGAGGAGGAAAGGAGGAGGGGGTATAAATTTGTCGAGATTTCCTTCGAATTTTCCCCCAATTTTTCTTCCAGATAGCCGTAGATAGCTAGAATCAGACTTGCAATTATTTGTTACGTGTTATTATCGGATAATGATAATAAACGATTTTATTAATCGATATTTCTTCTCGAAACGAATTTCCTCCTCTCGATGCACAGTGGAAGTTTTTTCTTTCATTTTTCTCAACTTCTAACTTTCTCCACTCGAATCTCGATCTCTCTTCGAAAAACTTGCACGACTTCCTCGCCGCAACGAATATTTCCCCAAGAATGCGGATGACCGGTGGCGCCTCCTAATCTTGGACATAGGTGTCCTTTCCCCGCTTTATCGAGCAATGCCACCAATATCCATTTTTTCGTCACTTTTCTCCACCACCGCCGTCCGTATTTACGAGGGCAGCGATAAACACGCTCGCGCTAAGTGACCACGGAGGAAACAACGAGTTGGCCGGAACGTGGAAAATATTTCCCTCCCACGAAAATATCTTGGACGCTCGGGTGACGCTCGAGACGTTCGACAACGGCGGAAATTTGACGCGGCTCGTAAAAGTCGTAGCCCCGAGGTATGTCGCGATCCTCCCCGATGAATCGTATCTTCCCTTTATCTTCGTTCGGTATTACAACTTGCTCAACCCTCCTCTCCCGATGAGATACTTTTCCCCGAAAAACTCGCTATTAAAGAAACGCATACCCCTCGAAAAGGAACGCCTTTCCTTCGTTTATTTTTTCTTCTCCCTTTTTCTTTTTTTTATTATTCTTCTCCTCCCCCGTTTCCTCTCTCCTCCCTCTTTTTCTTTTCTTCTTCTCGTAAACGTATTTTCATAAAGGCTTCGATAATAAAACGAGTGCGTTCGGATTTGTGCAATTTCGATTTTATCATTAGCGAGCGAGGCAAAAAGGAATAAAAATGCCTTCCTTCTTTGCCTAATTTCTTTTTCTTCTTCGTCGATTTCGATTCATCGGATGAATCGAAGACACTTTCAGCGGGAAAATCGGTCGGATTTGGAAAGTGAAAGCCGCGCGCGAATTGCTTTCAACGATTATATGCAAACGATCGTAAAAGAAAAAAAAAAAAATGTCCGTTCCGCGGAGCTTACCAGCTTGGGACGGACTTACCAGCCTGGCCACGAATCTTACGACAAAAGTATCGCCACGCCTCCGAATAATTCTCGAAATTCCTCGTTAACCTCGGTTCCGCGAAATTCCCGGAAAGGCAGGATCGAACAAAAACCGCGACCAAGGTATCTGGTCAGAATGGGGCAAGCTCAAAACCGGTGCTTACGATCCCCTCCCCCCCCTCCCCCCTCCCTTTCGGTATATTCCTTCCAGTATATTCGCGATAATAATAATAGGAGGAGGAGGAGGAGGAGCGAAAAGAAAAGCGGAAAGCCTCCCTCCTCCTTTGCCTGAGTTTCGATGTCTGAAGGGACGCGTTGGCTTGTTCACAGGTACATATACACGCACGCACGATAAGGCTGATTTCGTTCCCCGTGTCCTCGAAGGAAGAATGAAAAGAAGGAGACGAAGAAGGAGCCGGAGAAAACGAGAACTAATGAGCGGCGCGGCTGATCCCGCAGTGGCGAGGTCGCGAGGGATCGTGGCGTGAGGAGAGGAGAGGAGAGGAGAGGAGAGGAGAGGAGAGCGGAGCGAAGGTTGGGAAGAAAGCGAAGCGTTGGGGAGGGAGATAGAAAAGAGAAATTTGTCGAGGGTGGAAGGAAGAAAAAGGCGGAAAGGAAGGCGTGACGAAAGAGGAGAAAATAACGAGCAAATAAACCGGAACGGGACGGAAGAGCGAGGAGGAGGAGGAGGAGGAGGAATCGTGAGGCGGGCGCGTGTGCAACAGGCGATTTCTGACCGATTCATCTTGGCAGGTTTGCAGGTGTTCGCGTGCGTCCTTCGTGGCCTCGTTAACGCGGGCTTCCTCTTTCTCTAGCCTGGCCTCCCTAGCTCCTTTTCGATCGTTTCCTTCGACCTTGGTCCGGATGGAGGCACAGGGAATTATCCGGGGAAAATAATAGGCAACGGTTCCGAATAGAGACGAAACGGACCAATAGAGCGGTATATATATATATATATATATATACGCACGCTACGTATATACGTATACGTAGTATACATAAAAGAAAAGAAGAGCGAGGTTGTTGCGAAGGCGAGGAATAGAAGAAGAGGAAGAGACTGGAAGAAAGGAGAGAAGAGGAAAAGGAGGAGGAAAGTCGAGGGGAAGAAGAGGTGTTGGGAAGAGAAAACGTGGGGAGACGGAGAGAGAGAGAGAGAGAGAGAGAGAGAGAGAGAGAGAGAGAGAGAGAGAGAGAGAGAGANAGAGAGAGAGGAAAATCGAGCGAAAGAGGGAAAGGAGGAAGGAAGGTGGGACAGGTAGAGAGAGAGAGGAGAGGGGGGGAGCAGCGCGAAAGAAGAGAGGGAGAAGAAGAGGCGCGTGGTGGTCGTGGTGGGTGCTCGGTAGTGGACGGACGAGAGCGAGCGAGCATCCAGATCTGTCGCGTGCTGCGTCGCTCTGGGATGGGACGGAATCGGGACGACACGACCACGACCACGACGACGATCGCAACCACGACGATCGCAACCACGACGACAATAACGACGACGACGACGACGACGACGACGACGACGACGACGAGGACGACGAGGACGGGACGAGACGAGACGAGACGGGACGAAACGGGACGACGACGACGACGGATACCACTACACGTACTCCGGGATGGGATGGATGTTGCGGCCCCGTGTGAGTAGCAGCGAGTCGAGTCGATCCCTGGTGCGCGCTGGTATTGGTTTCACTCTCGGCTGCTGCCGGCCCGTGTGCTGGTGTGTCGATCTCTCTACGAGAGCGAACCGAGGAGCGTGGCCGAACCGAGCCGGAGAAGAGAACCGCGGCACTCGTTCAGTAGTTTCTCGGACGCCGCACCGGCACCATCCGACCTACCAGATAACCCCGTCGACTTACCGCCGACTACCCCCGACCGATCGACCGACCACGCAACGTCGCACACCTTCCCACCACCACCTTCGATAATATATAATATATATATATATATGTGTGTGTGTGTATATATATATATATAAAAAGAGAGAGAGAAAGAGAGAGAGAGAGAGAGAGAGAGAGAAAATAATTCGATCCGATTTTCGGTCTTCTCTCGACGGGTCACAAAGTGGAGGAGGAGAAATATCGTCGGTTGTGGAAGATCGTATCGGCCACGAGGGGGATTGGAAAAAGTAATCGCGATACGACGACGGTCGCGTGACGACGACTCTCCACCTTGGCCTTTTTATTTTTTTTTTTTTTTCCCTGCCGATATTTAACGCGTGCCTATGTACATAAATACGTACACACGTATATATATGTGTATATGTACACGTACATGTATATATATATATATATGTAACAGCGGTGTGGTGTGATTTCTTCCCCCCTTTCGAAGCTCCAGAAGAGTGTGACACGCGCGGACCTCGTTTTCTTTTTTTCCTTTCCTTTCCTTTTCTCTCTCTCGTCGTCGTGTCGCGCTCGTTCGATTGTTTATCAGCAGGCCCGGCCCCCGGTGTGGTGTGTAGCGGGGTAGAGGGAAGGATCTCGCGGTGAATAGCGGGTCTTTGCCAGGTGTTTTCTCTTCGCGCGTTTATATACGCAGTGAAACGGACCGTGTGTGTAGTACGCGTGCCTTGTGTGTACAAGCAAGTGTGCCTTCGCGAACGTAATTCACGCGCCGATTCCCCGTTCACGCGGGAAACCAAGTGGTGGAAGAAGAAAGTAATAAAGAGAGAGAGAAAAAGAAGAAGAAGAAGAGGAAGAAGAAGAGGAAGAGGAGAAAGAGTGTGTTCTCGAAATAGTGGGTGTTATCTGCCTCTTTTCTTTTTTTCTTTTTTTCCTTCTCCCAACTCGAAGGAGAGAGAGAGAGAGGATATTTCGCGCGATTACGACCCTTGCCGACTCCGGAAGGATATCGCGGAGGAGTCTCCCACGGAAGGCAGCAGGGAGAAAGAGTGAAGTGAAAGAGAAATCGTGATATAGACGAAGACAAGGAGAAAAAGGGGGAAGAGAAGGAGAAGGAGGAGGAGGAGGAGGAAGAGGAGGAGGAGGAGAAAGAGAGAGATAGAGAGAGAGAAACCCGTTAAGGCGGTACGAGTAACGTGTCGGTGGAGGTTCTTGCGATTGATAGAGGGACTGAGAAAGAAGCAAAAGGAAGAGAGAAAGGGACGGAGCGAGGTCGACGAAGGTAATCGCGGTGGCATCGAGCTGTGCGTGCCTTCGACAAAACCGATTAAGGACGATCGATCGCGGGACGAAGGATCGATCTTTCCTTTCGTCGCCAATTCCGATCGCCCCGTGGCCGTAACGACGTTTCGACGTTCCACGTTCGCGCCCGTCTCTCGATGCTGCCCCCTCGTAAACCGATCCCGTGGTTCCCCATCTTCGCGAACAAACCGTTCTGACTGCCGCCGCTCACCTCGCGCAACGGAAACCCACGCGGCGAGGACGCGTACAATTAGGCGTTGATCACCCCGCGCAATAATGCGAGACTCGAGCGGAAAACGCGGTGCATGGACGATAAAGGCGGGCCGGCCGGTGCATCCTCCTCGCTGCTGCGCATCCGTCCACGGAATCTCGTTCAAGGCGAAAGTGGAAATCGAGGATGAGGTGGACTTGTTTTATCCAGCCAGCGAATAATAATAATAATAATAATAATAATCATAATAATAATAATAATAATAATAATAATAATAATTATAATAATAATAATTATAATAATAATAATAATATTAACAATAATATCTCGTTCCTGTGCGATCATCAACGATCCGTTTCTACGAATCGTCGTTGCAACGTCCCCGACGCGTTTTGATCGGCCTTCTCCCCCCCGGCCCCCGTCCTGCGGACGGAAAAAGGAAGGAAAGGAAGGAGGGGAAAGAGAGAGGGAGAGAGAGCGAGCGAGCGAGCGAGCGAAAGGAGAAACTATCGGGAGATCGGCGAAGAAGATCGGCAGGCAGTGGGAGGAAGCGGAGCGTGGATAGATAAGAAGAAAGGAGGGCTCGGAAAGAGGAGTGTGGATGAGAGCGTCATGCCCGCTGAGATCGACACGGGCGGGCCAAGGGTGCTGCACTGTGATTACCGTGCCGACTGCCCGATACAGAAGATCGTAGCTTCCACTATCGAGCCTTCCTCTTCCTTCCGCCCCGAGGAGAAGAGGAAACGGAAAGAACTCGTTCCAGAGGGGAGCCCGATTACCGTGCCTCCTTCCAACACCCGCGAAAACCACGAGCCACGTGATCGTCGTAATCCTTGCTCCTCCTCCTCCTCCTCCTCCTCCCTTCCTCCCTCCTCCTTCGCCTCCTCTCGCCCGATCGCGTGCACGCGCCCCGCCGCGCTCCAATGCGATTCCCTTTCCCTTGGTCGTCGCCGCCGCCGCCGCCGCCGTCGTCGTCCTCCTCGTCGTCCAACGACGGGAATAATCCTCGACGACGACGACGACGACGACGACGACAGGGACGACCGTCATCCCCGCCCACCATCCGACCACCACCGATCCTCGTCGTCCGATAACGCGACGACGTCGTCCACGACGATTCGATGCATCGAGGTATCGGATCGCGCTCGTCATCATCACCACCGCCGCCGCCGCCGCTGTCGTCGTCGTCGTCGCCGACGTGGCCCACCTCGTCGTCGAGATGCGCTCGAGCACGACGAGTCGCGACTCGCCTCGATCCGTCGTCGAGATCCTTCGATAGCAGAGGAGAGAAGGAGGAGGAGGAGGAGGACGAGGCGGGACGAGGGAAAACGCGACGAGTGTCATCGTTCGTTGGATCGAAGCGAGACGAAGCGGAGACTCGAGGAGGAGGAGGAGGAGGAGGAGGAGGAGGAATCGAGGATCCCGCTCCGTTCGAGGAAACGGGAAAACGAGGCGACGGGAGGTCAGGGTGGTCGATACTGGCGTCCGGACGAAGAAGACGAAGAAGAGGAAGAGGAAGAAGAGGAAGAGGAGGAGGAGGAGGAAGAAGAAGAAGAAGAAGAGGAGGAAGAAGAAGAAGTGGAAGAGGAAGAGGAAGAAGGCGAAGAAGGAAGGTGGTGCTCGAAAGGACTCGAGGAGCCGGCGTGGAAGAGTAGTAGTAGTAGTGGTGGTTGTGGTAGTGGTGATGACGGTGGTGGTGATGGTGGTGGTGACGGTGATGGTGGTGCACGGTTCTCTAGTCACTGGAACGAGGCTTGGACGTACGAGGAGGAGGCGGCGGCGAGGAACGGCACCGCGTTTCTTCCGTCCTTGGCCGATGAAACGTGGAAGGAAGTGGAAGACGCGACGAATTCCTGGAGCGGTGAGTCGCGCGTCGCCAAGGTCGTGGCCGATCCCCGCCAGACCGACTTTCCTTCCACGTTGGAGCACGAGCACGACCACGGGTCCTTGACGACGACCTCGACCACGACGACGACGACGACGACGACGACGACGACGACGACGAGGAGGAGCGAGCGTAGAACGAGGAAGAAGAAGAAGAAGAAGAAGAGACGCGCGTGCAGCACCGCGGCCAGCAACCGTTCCACGTACATTCAGTTAGCGTTACTCCTGTTCCTCGTCGCGTTCGGCCAGTGCGCACTTCGTCGATCCGCCGGTGTGTTCAACAACAATAATTGCAGTGCGAGACCGAGTACGATCGGGTTTAGTGTGTTGGCGATTGGGACGGTTATCAGTGCAGTGAGTGCCGCGCCCCTCGATTTGACGGGCGACGCCGGGGTGAGGGCGGAACGATCGGCCAATTTGTCCCACATCACCGGCGCCTCGAGGAAAATCCAGATGTACATCAAGAATCGGCATCTCCAGATCCTGCCCGATGGAACGGTCAACGGTTCCAACGACGACACTTCGGATTACAGTGAGTATCGCATTCCTGTTGCTGTTACCACCACCTAATACCAAATATCGTCGTTTTATACTCTCTTTTTATATCTTTTAATCATCGTAAATCATCCATCATAGTCTCGACGGTCGGATAGATACGATCGTCTCTCTCTCTCGAAAAACGTTCAACAGGGGAATTCGCCTTTCCTTTCGTCTCGTTTTGCTTTTGCGCGGATCGTTTCGTGTATATATATATATATATACCGCGCCTCCAATCGTATTCGCCAAAGATGAATGTTTCCTGTTGGCTTTTCGCGCCGTTTCTCTTCTTCGTCCTCCCTTCGTCGATGGAAGGAAAATTGATACCGCGTTTGTGGCTATTGAGATGGCTCAATCGTAAACGCCAGTTGGTACGGTTCCAATCGCTCTCGATGGAGGCAAAATCCTCTCCATTCTTATTATATATATATATACATATAAATACTTTCGAGTCGATTTTTTAAATATAAAATATCGAGTCTCCATGGATCATCTCCCTCGTTTCCTCCCAATAAGATATAAGAGTAACAGATTATTCTCGATCGTTGTAAAATTCTAAAAGGAATCCAGTCTTAATAATTTCGCGTATTACGTATCTCATCTCTTCGAAATAGTTCTCCCTATCCATGCGACGTATTATTCGATGCTCGGACGCGGTCGTCTGCCTCGCCATAATCGATTCTCCGGCAAAACTGCTTCGAGAGGTATTCGATTTCGTACGAGGATCGGTGGTGACGTCGACTCTTCATTTCGAAATTCCACTCGGCCGACCTCGATCCATCGATCGATATTCCCGATTATCGCGATTATTATTCTAATAGGGATCGAATCGAGCGGCCGTTTCCATTCGCGCTCGAAGGTACGGAAGATAACCGTTGTTCCAAGCCCGCTTTCGATTTTTTCCGTTAATTGGGTTGCTTTTTAATCGGCGGCGATTTCGTGGAACGAGAGGGAAAAGAGAGGGAAAAAAGGGAAAAAAAAAGTGAGAGAGAGAGAGGAGGAAGATCGGAAAATAATAAATGCAAATGAAGAGAGCAGTCGATCTCGAAGAGGCCGAACTCGAATCGGCGAAATTAACGAGAGAATGCGATCAGGTCTGCGACTGGGCGAGAGAGAGCTGATCCAAGAATATGCGCTGCCTAGTACATGTACCTCTTCTTAAGTAGTCCACGTTTTAACCTTTGAAACTTCGATGGTCCGTCGTTAGTGGGGTCTAAATTCACGCCGGCCGATTGAAGTTTCTTTTTTGAAACGAGGATAAGCGTCCACGGTTCAAATAACCGTGGCTTCGAACGACACGAAACTCCGTTTTCGCGTCTGTTTTCGTCCTCTCGAATCCCGATTTAAAACGATCCGCAACACGCGCGATTCCGTTATGCGAGCCACGAATAATCCACCAGAGTCGGGTAAAATCGTTGGACGAGGAAGGGAAGATGATAAAGGAACATAACTCTACTGTTTCCGTACGATATAATTCTTGGCCTTATTTATCGATAATCATCCGCTTCGCTTCCTCAAACGAAACCAGCGAAAATACTCTTACGTAAGGCGCGGTTGAGTCGTGACTCGAAAAATCTTTCTTCGATCGATAATCTACAATTTTCCTCTTCTCTCCAAAACTCGTAAAAACTCGTAAAACAATCGCTTCGCAACGAGAAATATCCCGAGTTTCGTTTTTTCCTTTTTTTTTTTTTTTTTTTTTTTTTTTTTTTTTTTTTTTAAGAGGAGAAGATATATATATGTATATACGAGACCGTTGGAATTATTTTTGGATGATCGGGGAAAATTTTGCGAGTTTTTTCCTTACGGATGGAATAACATTGGGCCTGAATGATTTAATTACGATTTGTATATATCTTGCCAAAATACTTGCGGCTTGCCAATAGACACCGCGCACGCCTCTCCGCACGGTGACTAACTATTCTATTTTCGACTCTCTTCCGGTGTTGTTTTTAACAACCCTTTTATATTTTGATTTACTCGTAACCGTTTCGCGTAGCGCGAAATCGATTCGCCCATCTCCGTATATCGCTTTATCGCCTCCCTCTTCCTCACCACGTGGCAACGTGGCATATCGATTTTACGCGGATCGATAAAATATCAAGGGAGCAAGTGTGTTGTTGGGAAGATGGTTGGAAACGGTGGCGGGGTGCAACGCGTTATAAATTGCCGGCCACCAATTAACTCGCGCGTTTCTCACGAAAACGTGGCATAGTGTGCCCTGTTAATAAATATTTGCAGGTGAAAAAATAAATGGGCGACGGGGAGGAGTGGAAGCCGCGCTCATAAATATTCATGGATCGATCCGGATGATGACGGTCCTCTTCAACCGGCCGTTCCACGACCCGTTTTCGAAGCCGAATTTCGAACCTTCTCGCGAGAGATCTATCGCGAAACTATAGCGACACAGGGTATAAATATCGTCGCGTATTATAATAATTCGTTCGAGCTTCGATTTTTATTTCCGTCCTCGTTTTCTAAGTAATTTCGTGCTGGCGCGCCATTTTTCCATCTCTTTTCTTTTCGTTCCTTTTTTTCGTTTCGATCGAAACGCGATGGACGGAATAACGATCCGCTCCTCTTCTTTTTGTTTCGTGCGTCGAAGGTTGGACTTTCTCCGCGGCGAGGCGGAAAGTTCGGTTCGAGTGGTCTTTCAAGGCTTTAATTATATTCGATGGCTTTATGGTGTCTTTAACCCTTTTAAATCTGGTCATACGTATTCCACCGTTGTTCTTTCATTAGTTATCGACTAACTGACCAGATAAATGCATTATATATATATATATATTTTTTTTTTCTTTTTGGATAAGAATTCCCAACGACAATTATTTGTCACATGCGTTAATAATAATATTTTTCTTTTCCACTCAAATGGAATTCTTTTCGTTATTACGTTTTATTATTTCTCATTTTTAAATCCTATTTAAAAGTAAACGCTCTGTTTTTCCTCTTGCTCCGAAAAAAAAAAAAAAGAAAAGAAGAATCAATTCTAATGGAGATAAGGGAAGATAAACGTGGATATTTATGTAGTTACTTGGACTTTTCCTTGGACGTTCGTAGGCTCGATGTGTGTATCGTTCAATCGTAGAATTCTAGTAAGTTTAAAGGATAAGCACCGTATTGAACGCGTAATAATAGGTTGTAAATCTGACGAATAAATTAAACTCGGTACAGGGGAGGTAAACGAGGGAGAATTTAGAATTTTTACGATCGATAATCGATAATTGTCCGCCACACCTGTACCCCACATCCTTCCTTCCATCGCTCGAAAATAGCAACCATTTCCTACGATAGCCGCGAATCATTTAATCGGGTTCCAATTATGGATCGAGCGAAAAGTATGGAAAAATCGGAAAGATCATTGCGAGATATTACAATTCCGAGACAAACTTAATCCGCACGTTTCTAGAAGAGAATGAAATCGCTTTTCAGAGGTTCGAGAGATCGGTTCGACCGGTCATTCGGCGAGCCGCGACGAGATGTTAAAATGCCCCTCCCTCGATACCCCAAGATCGTTTCAGCGCGAATACTCGTGTATTTGGAAATGGAGCAAAAGGAAGGCGACGGGAAATGGCGAAAATCGTTAATCTTTTCGTTCGACACGCGTTTCTGATATCGCGAATCATTAACGAAGATTAATTACGAAAGAATTGGCCGCTGCTCGCCGAGCGAGGGTCTCTTCCCCCCTCCCCCCTCCCCCCTTCCCCCCATCCTAGATAAATCAATCGAAACGCGATAACGCGACTCGCCATTTGCCAACCGACGCGTCGATCTTGATTGAAATTTCAACGTGTTAATTAATTCGATTTCGTATTTTTCGCGTTACTGGCTAGCTAGAGCTAAACGCCGCGATATACATCGACTTCTCTTTTTCCCCGAACGATGACATCGTACGCCCGCCATATTTCGATATTTGATTTATAACCTTTTCCACGGAAACGCTTTCGCGCTTCACACGACCCAAAGGATAATATTTGGATCAAGGATTCATCTTCCTTTCCATTCGTGAAAATTTAAAATTTCTCCCCTCTACTTTTTTTCTTTTTTTCCTTCTTTAAACTCGCGAACGTTCGATCGAAACGAAGAAAGAAAGAAAGAAAGAAGGAAAGAAAGAAAGAAGGAAAAAACGATAAATCCGAAACACCCACGCGCCTCTCTCGATCCAAAACGAGAAAAAAGAAAAGAGAGACTTTCATCGATCGAAAAAAAGGGATATTGATTCTGTGTCGTCGATCGTTGCAGAAATTCTCGATCGTAAATCACGATATCGCGCGCGCGCGCGCGCACGCACGCACGCACACGCTCGAAAATCGATCGACTGGTTTCACGGAATAAATTATTTTCCGGAAGCAGACATCGGCCGGGGATCGGATTTTTCTGCTCCGTGATGTGTAACACGATCGTGTGTCGGGGAGCAGTAGTAGCGGCGGTCGAAGACGAAAGAGGGAAAAGGAGGAGGGCAGCGGTGGCTGGGCGATAAATCAGTCGGCGAGGGCCGGTGATAACGGAAGCTTGGAAAGGGGATTGAATGGCCCCGATACCCGTTGCCGCTATCAGCCGGAGAGGACGGGCCGCGATTAGGCGAAGACGGAACTGTCCGGAGGGATCGCGAGGTCGTGGCCTATATCGCTCCAGGGATGCTCCACCGATTTCCTCCATCCAGCTCGCTTACGCCTCTCCAGCTTCTTACGTCGTTCCTCCACCGTGTTTTTCGCTTTTTACAATCTCTCTCTCTTCCTTCAATGTGTCGTTTCTAAAAATCGGAAAAAATTATCGCCTTTTGCGAAGATTTCGATCATCGCTTCAAAGACAATAGATTAGTCGAAGAATAAGAGATTCACGATTTTTCTCTCGATATATATATATTCTACAATCTTTCTCTCTTCTTTCAACGTGTCGTTTCTAAGGGAATCGGACAAAATTATCATCTTTTGCGAAGATTTCGATCATCGCTTCAAAGACAATGTATAGATTAGTCGAAGAATAAGAGATTCACGATTTTTCTCTCGATATATATATATATATTCTACAATCTTTCTCTCTTCTTTCAACGTGTCGTTTCTAAGGGAATCGGACAAAATTATCATCTTTTGCGAAGATTTCGATCATCGGTTCATGGACAATATAGGGTTATTGGCTAGAAGAATAAGAGATTTATGATTTATATATATATGTATATATATTTTACAATCTTTCTCTCTTCCTTCAACGTGTCGTTTCAAATGGAATCGGACAAGATTATCACCTTTTGGAAGATTTCGACCATCGTTTCAAGGACAACGTATGGGTTACTGAATAAGAGATTCACGATTTTTCTCTGTATATATATATATATTTTACAATCTCTCTCTCTTCCTTCAACGTGTCGTTTCAAAGGGAATCGGACAAGATTATCACCTTTTGGAAGATTTCGATCATCGTTTCAAGGACAACATAGGGTTACTGGCTCGAAGAATAAGAGATTCTCGATATATGTATATATATATATATATATACACACATATATATCGTATGTTGGAATTATCAGCACGGCTCGAGGATCGTATTAAATATGATTTACGAAAGAGCAAGATCGCGCGTGATACATGGCGAAGCCGGAGCGCGAGGTCGCGTATCTTAGAAATGATAATTAATGGGAGTCGATGGGAAGGAAGAGGCGCCTCGGTTAAACTCGGTTAGTCGGACGCCACGCGAAAACGCTTCTAATCCGCCGCAATTCTGAATTATTATTACGTGCGAGGGAAGGGGTATCCGTTCGATCGCTTATTTTCGCCCGCCCTTTCCTCCGCCTCCACGCGCCTCGAGAAATCGTTAAGTTAACAGCTTGCTTGATTTCAACGTTTCTCTAAGTTCTCAGAGACATCCAGATTCCGGAACAATCGGAGTTGAAAAAAAATTCGCGAAAATTATCGAGACAATAATAATAATAATAATAATAATAATAATAATAATAATAATAATAATAATAATAATAATAATAATCAGTAGCGAGAAGAATTTCGAAGAAGGTTCCTTCGAATATAACTGTCCCGTGTACCGGGACGCCATAAAGAGAAAAAAAAAAAAAGAAAGAAGAAGAAAAAAGAAAAGATACGTTGGCAACGTTGGGGGACGCGAGCAAATTTTGATTTACGCTCGCTGTGGGTTTCGCACGCACTCGTCTTTCCTTTCTTCCTTTGGCCCAGGGGGAGGGAGAGAGAGAAACGGGAGCATATATAACAGCGATTTGTCATCGTGCATCGGGATCTAAGGATCGCGATTTAAGGACCCGCCAATTGACCCCCAATGCCAGCCACGTTCCCAACACGGGGACGGGGAGATGGAGGAGGAAGGAGGGGAGATTTAGGGGCGTAGGTACGTTTACGCGGATCGAATACCGGATCCACCGCTACCCGCCCGTCGATTCCTAATTAACCGTCCACCCTTCTCCCCATCCCTCTCCGACCACCCGCGTACGAAAGGAACGGGTTCGTTTTCGATTCGTCGTCGCCGCGTACGTACCCGACGTTTTTATGTTACTACTACTCCCGGTCACGTCCCACCATGCGAGATACCATATTATCGTGCGTATAATTGCCACGATCGAGACATACACGTATATATGTATATATGTGTGTATGTATACGAAAGTATTCGAACGCTTTACGTTTGCAATTTTTTGATGAACGAAAAAATATATATAACGAATGTAACGAAAAAATTTGTTAAGAGACAACGAGAGAGTACAGTGTACAGTAGGAGGGAAATTTGAAGATCGTGGCAAGAAAAATTTGAAAATTTGGTGAACGATTCGAACAATTTATACACGCTATTAATAGGTTGCAAAAGTATTCGAACGCTTTACGTTTGCAATTTTTTGATGAACGAAAAAATATATATAACGAAAAAATTTGTTAAGAGACAAGAGAATATAGTATATAATAGGAGGGAAATTTGAAGATCGTGCCAAGCAAAATTTTAAAATTTGGTGAACGATTCGAACAATTTATACACGCTATTAATAGGTTGCAAAAGTATTCGAACGCTTTACATTTGCAATTTTTGATGAAATAATATACGTTGAAGAAATTTGTTAAAAGACAACGAGGGAGTATAGTGTATAGTAGGAGGGAAATCTGAAGATCGTGCCAAGCAAAGTTTGAAAATTTGGTGAACGATTCGAACAATTTATACACGCTATTAATAGGTTGCAAAAGTATTCGAACGCTTTGCGTTTGCAATTTTTTGATGAACGAAAAAATATATATAACGAAAAAATTTGTTAAGAGACGAGAGAATATAGTATATAATAGGAGGGAAATTTGAAGATCGTGCCAAGCAAAATTTTAAAATTTGGTGAACGATTCGAACAATTTATACACGCTATTAATAGGTTGCAAAAGTATTCGAACGCTTCACATTTGCAATTTTTGATGAAATGATATACGTTGAAGAAATTTGTTAAAAGATAACGAGGAAGTATAGTGTATAGTAGGAGGGAAATTTGAAGATCGTGCGAAGCAAAATTTGAAAATGACTCGCCAATTTGTAGTTGTAATACGTTTATTGTACACACGTGCTATTAATAGGTTACAAAATTCGAGCGCTTTATATTTGCAATTTTTAATGAACGAAATAATATAAGAAACTTGTTAAGACGAGGGAATATAGTAGAAGGGAAATCTGAAGATCGTGTCAGCAAAATTTGAAAATTTTATGAACGATTCATAAATTTATACACAGTAGTTGTAATATTTTACTTATATTTTATTTATATTATATATTAATTATATATTAATTATTAATTATTAATATTTTATTATATTTAATATTTTATTTATTATATACGCGCGCTATTAATAAATTACAAAAGTACTCGAACGCTTTACATTTGCAATTTTTAATGAACGAAATAATATAACGAAATAATATAAGAGACAACGAGGGAATGTAATGTACGGTACAAAGGAAATCCGAAGAACAATTTATACACAGTAGTTATATACGCGTTATTAATAGGTTACAATAATATTCGAACGCTGATACGTTGTTGATAGTTTTTATATTTAAGCCAGAAATATAAACACCGGCTTAAATTTAAGCCAGAAATATAAACACTGGCTTTTAAATATACGTTCAGTCGATGTCGAGCTATCGTTCCATTAACAATGATATAAAAGCGTGCGGCGTAATATTCAAAATGAATCCGAAAATTCGTACGAAAAA
This sequence comes from Apis laboriosa, assembly GCF_014066325.1. NCBI lineage: Eukaryota > Metazoa > Arthropoda > Insecta > Hymenoptera > Apidae > Apis > Apis laboriosa. The sequence continues at coordinate 481,005 of NW_025222414.1, forward strand.
GTGAAGTGAACGAGAAACTATTCTTCGGCTGTGCAACGATGGAAAATCGTATAATGGGATAGCAAAGATTGCGAACAGAAGTAAACCTACGACACTTGCGTCATCAAAATAATCGAAAGGAACAAAACTCGTTCGGGTCGATCAAGAAAATTAACTGAAAGAGAGGGAAAAGTAAGAAAAACCTTGCTATATACTTTATTCGCGAAAAAATATCCATTGAAGAGGAGAGGTGAAAAGGAAAAGTTTGGATCGGATTCGAATTTCTTTGGAATGTTTCGAACGGTTTTGCAAAGGTATTTTTCTCCTCGGTTCAGGATTTCGGCTTTCGAAGATCTTTCGAGATTTCGAAGATTCGTCGTCCCGTAAAATTATAATCCGTACGCGCAACGTACGTATGCGCAAGTGCGAGCCCGGTCGAACGATGGTACGGATAGAATTGGGTCGTCGTCCGATTGATGGATCAAGCAAGGCAATTACGTCGTTTGTCGAATTCGAAGATTGCGGACCCTTCTCTAGCCGCAATTGTCCAACGATCGAACGATCGAACGATCGAAAATCGGTAAAAAAACGAATATTATCGTATTTTCGCCACGATTATACGAATTACTCCGATTTCTTTAATAAACCATCGAGCGATTAAACCTTAAAGAATGAAATAAAGTGGAAGAAAGAAATCTCTGAAAAGACTGGAAAAGAGAATGATGATCCTGTAATAATTGGATTTATCCGGAGCCTCCTATCTCCTCGCATTCCCCGCGTTCCCCACGCTTTAAATCTCGAAATCGCGTCCAACGTTGGAATTCCAGCATCGCCAAAAATGTGTCTATCCGTAACATTGTAGCCGTAGAGATAGACAGGCCGAAGATATTTCTATTTCCTCCACGGCCGATATCCCTTATCGGGTTAAACGAACCTTATCCGGCCGCGTCGATAGTTTTAGTCGTAGTTTCGGCTTCCCGCGACGCGAAATCGACACGTGGAAGCGTCGAAACCGAGCCAATTTTCATTGTTGTCGAAGAATCGTGACCGATATTAATTGAAACGAACAGCCTCGTTTCAACCTCGGCGTATAATTCACGGGAAGAGAGTGAGAGAGAGAGAGAGAGAGGATCTCGCGTTTCTTTTTTCCACCTGTCTCGTCTATCGTCCTCACCGATGTTGTTCATTGTCGGTCGGTAAGGAAGAACAGTTAGTCTTTATTGAGACATTTTTAGCGGTATTCCCCGTCCGGGACGCGGGAATAGCGTACATCAGATGTGTAATTTGCGGGTGAAAGGCGATAAACGGCGTGTCGAGATGGAATCGAGGGTTGTAATTCAAGATAGAACGCCTGTTTCCTCCACGCTGTTTTCGCTTTTACGACGGGATAAAATTTGTCGCCTGTCACTTCTGAACGCCGCTCCTCGCGAATCTATCTCTACAAGAGAAATCAATTTCGTCGGACGGTGATAAAACGGGAAAATTTATTGACCATCCCCGAACGTTTGACGATTGATTTCTCCACTATCCTCCGCTAATAAGTTAATCGCGACAGACAGAGAGAGAGAGAGAAATGGATTTTCAAAAAATTAAAATAGGAAAATTTACAAGAATTGCCGACAATAAACGTCGCGAGCAAACGTGAAAGTCAGTTTCGAGTAATCTTCGTTTAGAAGAAGAAGAAGAAGAAGAAGAAGAAGAAGAGAAAACCTTTCCAACACTCGATCGGCCGCTTATTTTCCTCTCCTCGATTGCTCCTCGCTGATTTATTCAACAAGGATGGAGGACGGAGGATACCGGGAATCGGGATAAACGGGGACTGGCTTAATGAGAACAAATGATTCTCGCGAGAGGTTAGAGACGCGAGTGATTTACGATGGATCGAGGGCGCCTCGCTGAATCAATATCGCCTCTTCTCCCTGATCGATATCCAACGCTCGCTCCCTCTATGCAAATCGTCAATCGGAGGGGGTAAATCGGCGCCCGAGGCGACGCGGCCTTTAGCTTTCGATCGAAAAAATATTTATCGTCCCCTGAAAATAATAACGCACCATCCAACTCTTCGCACTTCGGGGGGTCCCGATCCGCCCACCGTGTTGTAATCCGCTGCGTGTTAACCGTGCGGAAAGAGAGAGAGAGAGAGAGAGAGAGAGAGCGTACGCAAAATCGCGTCTCTACGTGACTTTCATTGAGGGGTATTGAATTATACGGGCGGCATTAGCGGGCCGACGCGTATCGCTCTCGCTCGGCTACAATTTATAATCCGGCGGCCGGATTCGATGTTTCGTGCCTCGTGTCGACCGGTAACAAGTATTTATTTTATTATTCCGAGCAATGGAGGCGAGCACTGGGAACGGCTAGTAATTTTATCTGGGTTTCGGTGTCGTCCGACTTCCCTCCTCCTCCCCTTTCTTCCTTCCCTACCCCTTTCTTCCGAGAATAATTTCCGGGATAAAAAATGCGCACACGCGTGTATATACAAGCCAAGTGCAAATTGGCGGTGGAATTGGTGGCGCGGGCTTAACGAGAACAAAGATTCACGGTTCGATGAATATTTTTCGAAATATACGATGACGTATCATGCAATCAACCTTGATGATTGAAACGAAGGGTAAGACTCTATTACGTTATGACAGAGTCGGGCAAACCTACTCGCACGCAACGACACGAGCCTAGCCGTCCAGAGAATTCGTTCGTTAATGAACTTTTGTCGCGGTCCATTATCGGCCTCGGTGTGGCCGCGATCGCGATATGCTAATGCGCTCCTCTCGAGCCGCGCAACTCTCGCACGAACGAACGCCTCGAAGGCTGCGACGCCCCTCTCCCCTCTCGGCCTATTGCGGTCGTGTCCCGAAAGGTAGCATTTCGGTTCGAGGTGACATCCTCGCTACTCCGGTAATTTCTCACGTGTCTCCTCCTCGTACTTCCTCCTTTGCGGTCAGATATTCGAACAAGGGGATTTATATCGGTTATCCCGCCTCCCTGCCATTCTTTTTTCAAAGAATCTGTGGATCTTGCGGGTTATTACACCTGTATTAACCCGCTTGTTTACACTCTCGATCCGGATTTGGACAATGCGTTACAACACAGTATCCCCTTACGTGTCTTCCTCTTGGAAATTAATCTTTTTTATTCTTGTAGAGACAGGGATAAATTTTTTATAATATTTTTTAACGATATTTTTACGACAGTTTTCAGGGATTTCCAATCTTTTTAAAGATGTTTTTATATCGTATTTAAAATATGAATTACTTGTTGGAAAATATAATTATTTATTGCAACATGGATAATTTATCGGCGGGGACTCGAAAATATTCAACCTTCCTGTGAGAAAAATATATAATATCACGAAGAAACACGGAAAACCTTGGAAAACATTTCCCCCCTCTCATCAGTTTCTCAAACAGGCCGAACGGGAACTCGTTTAAATTCCTCCCATCCGGACAAACATCCGTACTATTACGTACTAAAACCCATAAAATCGGAAACGAACAGCTCGAATTATCGTATAAACCAACCCTCTGCCCCCTCTCCCGTTAAAAACCTAACAAAACACCCTATCTTCTCGAAAAATCGGACATCGATGCCACGTCCACGAAAAATCGTGACTCGAAAGTTTTCTCGGATCTTCTAGTGATCGTTCGTCCGAATCAATCGAATGTTCGTGTTAACAACCTAATCTCCTCTCCCTCTCCCTCTCCCTCTCTCTCGCCGTGAAACGAAAAATCGGTGTGTAATTTATACGCAGGGTGGTCGAGAGAGGTAAAACCGATGTAAGATAATCGAGGCACGAAAACAACGGGACACGTGTTGTGGAGCGTTGTCCTCCTCCTAGAGTCCCCTCTAGGAGGGGAGGGGGCAAGCGTCTCTTGACACCCACGCGATAGAGCCACGCTCTATTCACCGCGTGCCTCACTGATTGGCCCACTGATTTTAATTGAAATATCCCGGACGTAGGTTGAAAATGAAATGCAATTAACGCGTGAAATGGAAAGAATGTCGTCCTCCGCCTTTTCCCAATCGTATCGTTCCAATAATTCTTAATTTTCTTTCCTTCCTTTTTCTTTTACCAACAAGTATCGTGTTTGAATATATTTTTTCTTCCGTTCGAATTAACGAGAATTCGAGATACGAGGTTGTGTATAAAACGCGCGTTTAATGGACGCGTTTCCATGTCTCTGGGATTTTTGGAAAAGTTACGACGCTCCTAGCCACTTGGATCTTTCCTCGGCCGTGTCGTGGCACGGGGCTAGGATGAGTTATATTTTCCCTGCGTAATAAAAGAGGAGAATAAAATTTTCGACGTTCCTTTCTTTTTTTTTTTCCCCCTCTCTCTCACTCTCGTTGCCCACGGATCGTGCGTTCGACGGACGCTCCCCTGTCGTCGATGTCGTAATTAAACGCTCGGGGCGGAGGATGAGTTTATATAGTATACCCGTAATCGCGTAATATTCTTGGTCCGTTTGAAGGAATATCCAAAGCGGTATTTCGAATAGGTAGATAAGGCCGTGAATTAGAAGCAGTTATATTCTCGGATTATTCTCATTTTCGACTTGGAAGAGGAATATAATATCCACCGTGATGAGAGATTATACCTTATAATAGAGACGTTAGGTAACAAAGTTGGCGTTTAAATTCGGGATAGTCGTTGGATTGATTTCGCCTGGAAATTATCCGTTATATCGTTTATACACGTTTAATACCCTCCTCGAGTTAAATATTTAAGAAGGAAGAATCCATAATCGTTGAACCATAAAAATATATACATATACATTTACCAAACATAATCCACGTTGATGTAAGAAAAATTAATCATCCCAATCAACGAAGAAGAAGAAGAAGAAGAAGAAGAAGAGGCAACGTTTATCGAAAATAAATAAAGGAGAGGAAGAAATTGGCTCGAAATTATTCCGAATAATACCCGATTTTTGCGAGTTTTCCGTAACGTAAAAAAGAAGAAGAAATGCAAAAGAAACGATGAGTGACTTTCCACCCACTTTTCGAATCCGAAAAGCGTTGCGCTCTCGTGCGCGCATTGTCTCCGATCCGAGATGGGGGCAACGTTGTCACGTTGCGGCAATGAAGACGGGGAAAAGTAATTATTCCCGAGGCGAAGGTATCGAGGCGCGAGTTTCCTCGTCGATCCGAGCGGATGATAAATGGAACGGCGCGGGAGACCACTTTCGTTCCATTGTAACCTTGTTGGAAACGATTAACCTCGGACGGCTGGATTAATTTCGATGTTAATACTTGTAATGCGTATACTTGTTTCTTTGTAAAATCGCGAGTTCTCCATAAGCCAAGTTTATTTAGTATAGACGATCTTTTAACTTGAGGGATTTCGTTATTGGAATTGACTTCTCGACGAGGGATACACAGTTCTACATCTGAGAAAGAAAGGTTAAGAAAGATTGGAAATGGTGGATGTTATCTTTACTCGAGGCGCGAATTTTTGAATAATCGTACTTGTTCCCTCGAGTGGATGATTAAAAATGTAAACGGATTCTTGCATTTCATACATTCGTAACAAATTTATGCGACGTAACACCTCGGACAGATCGATCTGGAATCTTCGCGGCGTCGCGTGTTGGTCACGCACGCGTGATTATTTATGGTCTTAGAATGCGTCGATGATGCATTCCTCGCGACAACCGTTAAACCAATCTGTGTAGCCATCTTAAAATAGACCCCGCCGCTTGTCGAATCTCGCGAGATCGAAGTCGAAGAAACACTCGGATTTGTAAAATTATAGTAGAGATATTATAGTAGAGATCGATCGATCGATATTTCGTTCGATAATCGATAACCTTAAGTTAGGTCGAGCATCGTTTTTAATCGATCCTTGGACGATTCGCAACGTCGTATCGAACGATATTTCCCCTCGTAGAGGTTGCTTCCACGACGGATCAATCGGATTCCGTGTTGGATGGGTTGCGCTCGACGATAAGCTCGATCACGAGCGACGTTAAAAAAACTATCAGAGGCGACGTATTGGCAGCATATCGCCAATCGCATACTACTGTTAAATCGATCATTCCATCTCCACGTTCTCTGGATCCGAACAATTATCTCCTCTTCCTTTCCCCTCGAACGATTCGGATCGTCGCGAGGATTTTTCCGAGGCGTTACAGCACAGTGTGCGTCAGCACAGGATGAAGCAATATCTGAAAACGACGCGATAATAACCGAGTTGAAAATAATAAATACTAATGTTTTCCGGTTAATGTTATCTATCTAATGTGACGCGTTTACGTAACGCGTCGTTGTAACTCGAGTTGCGTTCTCATCGCGGAGAGTGATTCGGCGATTCGAAAGGTCAAGCAAGTCCGTGCAGTATATATATATATATATATAAAAATAAACAAGAGGCCGAGTATATGATCGATAAAAATCAATGAGAACTCTACTTTGTCCCAGCGAAAGAACTTCTCGTTCGAAAGAACTATCGAACGTATTATCATCGCCCGTTGTTCGCTGTTTGTTTGAGAACTTTATCAAACGAGCAATTATACAAGAAAGAGAGAGAGAGAAAGAGAGTTTACGAAACGTTGAAATTTTATCAAAAGTCAAATTGAATTAACCCTTCTCGATTATATACTCGATTATATACTTATTATACATGTAGCTGTAAAAGAGGCTCCCTGTTTCTCTTTAACTTAATTCAGTAGAAAGATATCGAGCAAAAGCAAAAATATATACTAAACCGTTATGAAATTGAATACTTTACATATTCTTTCGTCACTTCTCCACTCTTCCTCCTCCTTTATTTTTCACCCTCGACACACGTGTGAACGGACACACGTCTAATATTCAACGTAGAAGAAAGAGAGAGAGAGAGGAATCGTCGTGAGAATCGTAATCATCAATTTCGTAATCGACAGGGCGTCACGTTAAATGGATCTTCATTAACGACATAAGAGAGAGAGAGAGAGAGAGGAGGAGGGTCCGGCATCTCTCTGGATGAGTCGCGGCGTACCACGATATCGCGTTACATTAGCTCGTATCGTATTATAATGTATTATAATACCCGTCCGGTTCGGAGACCCTTAATGGACTTGATTGATTTTCGTCGTGTGCCCGAATCGGCCGGACAGACGCATTACTTCTCCAACGGTCGCCCATCGCTTCCTTCGTCCGTCCAAAGATCTATCCCTCCTCCCCCTCCTCCTTCACAGGTACGTGTTCCGTGGCGGTGCGGTGGCAAGTTGACGTGGCTTATCCGCGCCGGGAACAGGACTTTCGCTCGCGTGTAGGTGTCCCGGCCCTGTCACGCGGCATGGAAGGAACACGCCAGGGTGAATCACGATCCGATCGTTATTTTTATCGCCCCTCCCAAGTATGGTTTCGGGGGGGTTAAAAAATCGCCTCTTCTCTTTTTAATTCTCCTCCTCCTCCTCCTTCTCGAGGATGGATTCCTCGCTGGCATTCGGGATATTTTACGCGATATTTCATTCGATCGAATTTATGGGAAAATGGGAATCGGATTAAAGCTCGGGCGGATTGCAAAGTGGCGGCCGCATTTTTCCTTCTTATCTCTCCTATGGATTATAGAGATGTATATATATATATATATGTATACGTAGGAGCGAGATTCTAATTTACATAATTTTCCACAATAGATTTAACTTAACAAGTTAAGTTGGCTCGGTTAGAATCGACCGAATCCTGTTTTATTGCGCGATTACTACTCACTACCACTGGGGGAATACCGCGTGCCGTTAATGACCTCGGATCGTAAAGCTCTTTACGACTTGGACAGGAATCGATGGCGGATCGGGAGGGTTGAGATCTCGCGGCGACGAGGTTGGAGGAAGCGGTAAAAATCAATGGAATCGTTGGAAAATGAGTCCGGTTGTACGGAACGATCGCCCCGGTTGTAAACCAGCCGACGTAACGACGTAACTCGCGCGGCAAGAAAACGCCATTCCATTCCTGGCTGCACGTGTGCGCGAAAGGGAGGGATCTACCTTTGGCCCGAAGCATCCGCTTTTAGCCAACTTTTCCTACTTTCTTCCCACCCATTTAACGCGAGCTTGTTTAACGTCCCCGATCTTATTATCGCCGCGCGTATGCTCCCAACGTGCAAATTATCCACTCGAAATTATCCCTCGATTCCAACGCGAGGGAATCGTGCAGTTGTCGAGAGAAAAGAGGGAACGGGAGAGGAAGAGGAGGAGGGGAAATTCTTCGATCCAAGCACGTAGGTTTCTCTCTATCCTATACGGGATAAATGATCCATTGTGCAGCGTATTCGGGTCGGTAGTATTCGCAATGTCATAACTCTGGGTATATTTTTGGGTGCTACAGGATATCCGGTTAAGGTTCTCCGGGATCGGGGCGGGGTGTGAAAGAGTTAATAGCGGATCACCGTTCCGTGACGAGCGAAGAAAAGCTGGTTTTGATGTTTTGCGACTTTACGAGATGTCGCGTAGGCTGTAACAATCTGTTCGTTACACGCTGGATCAGGCTCGCGAGTAAGATGTATGCACGGTGAAATCTGAGCTAATGGTGTTACGATAGTTGGCTTAACGCGTACCTTTGTTTTTTTTTTTTTTTCTTTTCCTTCTTCCTTTCTCTCTCTCTCTCTCTCTCTCTCTCTCTCTCTCTCTCTCTCTCTCTCTCAACCGGAGAATTCGTTACTCGCGAGTACTTGTCTCGAGTAAACCTTTTTCTTGCGGTTACGGAGAAAGTTGTTAATGGTATCGATCGGGAAACAAGTAAATCACGCTCATTGAGTTATCCCCTTTCGAGAAATAATTGGGTGACGATTATTTCGAACGAGGTGAAAAAAAAAAAAAAAAAAGAAAAAATAGGAAGAAATTGTTCCTTGGGAAGAGAAGTAAACCAGTAATATTTGTCCACCATCGCGAAAAACTTTTATTCCCCAACGAATTTCGAGGTGAAATACGATCGTCGCCTCGCCCCCCCCCCTCCCCTCCCTTTCCAGTAATAAAATACACGCGTAACGGTAACACGTGTTAGGCGTTATTTAGCCCGGTAGCAGACGTGTGATTTATTGCATTAACGAATAATAATAACGCGAGTAGGGCTTGATGCATGAAATATGGGGTATTATTTGTAAACCGGGTGAATGAAATTACGCCTAACAGGCCACAAATATAACTGTCGGGGGGGGGGAAGTGAGATCAAACAGGATACGCGCACCACTTGTCGTACCGCTTACCAAAGGTTGAATAACTGAAAGCCGCTGGTCTAGCCGAACGATATACGCGTTCATTAAGCTTTTCTCGAATCAAAAATCGATTAGAAATCGCGATTAAATATTCGTGATTCGTAAATCGCACACCGGGCAGAGGATAAAGGAAAATTTGAAAGTTTTTTTTTTTTTCCCCCCCCTCTATCCCAACTTACTATAATCGAGTTGCATTGAAATTTTTCACCCTGTTCATCCTTCGTTAGCGGTTCAATTTTTATTGTTACCATAACCTAATACGATCCAATTCTACGTTCTCTCGTTCGCGCAGCTGTTAAAGCGGGAGAAGGGAAACGCGGTAATTGGCGGTAATTGAGAAGCGCGAGCAATTAGCTTAAAAATAATAATTGGGGAGTTTGCTTTAATTTCCAGCGGTTGGAGAAAATTTGTCGTAGAAAATTCACAGCGACTCGAGCGGTTGATGATTGATCATTAATCAAAAGGAAAACCCGTGAGCGTGACTCATCCACTACCGAGAAACTCTCACGTTTCGTTCCTCGGCATTCTTTAGCACCCAAACCTCGAACTTTTTTCTTTCTCTCTCTCCGTCGCGTCTAATCCCCCTTTGGTTCTCCTTTGCCTCGCACGCTCGTATCTCTTCGCAACCCTTTCGTGCCCTCTCTGACGGCCCTCTCTCTCTCTCTCTCTCTCTCTCTCTCTCTCTCTCTCGTCCTCCTTTTTTTCTCCCTCCTTTCCGCGATCCTCCCGGCGCGGACGGTGCACGCACGCCCGTCCAAATTTATGATTAACATATCGCATTGTTGCTGGCCTCCTCTATTCTTTCGATTATACAAAGAAGAAGCAGATTTACGAGCCGCGCGTCCCCTTGGCGTTTACCCCTTTATTTTCGTGTGCTCGATGCACACGAGGGCCCGATTATCCTTCCTTCTCCTCTTTCTCTTTCTTTATACTTCGTACGTTCCGCCATATCTTCCACACCGAAAGCAACCGAAAACAGCGGGTTGGGCTACGTTGGCAAGTGTCCGCTAGTGGTTTTTGGTTTTAGAGGAATTGGGGGTTGCGGAAATGGGGCTTATACGGCTTCTTGAGCTATTTCTGCGGAGGAGGTGAGTAATGTAATAAGAGGAGGAGTCCTTCTGATCGCTGATCGACGCGACATTTTCGGCCAATTTGTGCTCCTTTATTCTTACTTCAATGTTAAAAGCGGATCCGCGTTCCACGGAAAATTGGATTATTCCTTATTTCTCTCGAATCAACATATCGATTTATTTTTATTTTTTATTATTTATTTTTTATTTTATTTTTATCTCGATATTAAAATCGGATCCAAATATATTGAAATTTTGAATCCATTGGTTTTTTGTAATGCAACAAGGGAGGCGCTCTTCTTCTCATCGTTGATCGATATAATATTTTCGGCCAATGTGCTTTATTCTTATTTCGATGTTAAAATCGGATTAGAATTAAAATCGCGTTAGAATTGATTTTATTTCTCTCGAATCTCGAAAGTGTATCGATTGAAATTTTGAATCGTTCATCGTTTTCTTGTAATAAGAGAGGCGCTCTTCTTCTCATCGTTGATTAATGTGCTCATTTTATTTTTATTTCAATGTTAAAATCTGTTGGATCCAACGGAAAATTGCACTTATTTCACTCGAATCAATATATCGATTTAAATTTTGAACCATCTTCTTTTCATTCTATCAGTGTGCTCGCTTATTTTTATCTCTGATAAAATAATCCGATATTAAAATCGGATCCACGTTCCAAATATTATATTGAAATTTTGAATAGTCCATTGGTTTTTTAATGCAATAAGGAAGGCGCTCTTTTTCTCATCGTTGATCGATATAATATTTTCGACTAATGTGCTCGTTTATTTTTATCTCGATATTAAAATCGGATCCACGTTCCAAATATTATATTGAAATTTTGAATAGTCCATTGGTTTTTTAATGCAACAAGGGAGGCGCTCTTCTTCTCATCGTTGATCGATATAATATTTTCGGCCAATGTGCTAGTTTATTCTTATTTCAATATCATCATTCCAAATTATATTGAAATTTTGAATAGTCCATTGGTTTTTTAATGCAACAAGGGAGGCGCTCTTCTTTTCATCGTTGATCGATATAACATTTTCAACCAATATGTTCGTTTATTCTTATTTCAATGTTAAAATCGGTTCCAACGGGAAATTGCATTTATTTCTCTCGAATCAAGATTTAAATTTTGAACCATCTTCTTTTCATTCTATCAACGTGCTCGCTTATTTTTATCAATGTCTCGCTGAAATAAAATTGTTAAAATTGGATCCAAATTATACTGAAATTTTGAATCGTTCATCGTTTTTTGTAATGCGACAAAGGAAGCGCTCTTCTTCTCATCGACCTGCTTATTTATTTTTATTTCAATATGAAAATCGGATCCGCGTTCTAGAACGGAAAATTGCATTTATTTCTCTCGAATCAAGGCATATCGATTGAAATTTTGAATCGTCCATCGTTTTTTCTTCTAAAAAGAAAAAAAAAAAAAAAAAAAGAAAAGTTTGGACGAAAATTCGTGGAACGTTCGAATCGTTGCACGCGTTACGACGCCTCGTATCTCGAGGACATATCAATTTCTCGGCGTCCAACATGGTTGCAGAGCAGAGAGAGAAAGAGAGAGAGAGAGAGAGAGGTGGATAAAACCGCGTGTGGCCACTCACGATCCATAGGCGGTGATAGATGTTCCTGCCAGTTGTTCGTGGCCAGCCATCGACAAAATGATGTTGACAGGTGCGGCGCGAAGTCACTACGATTTAGATCCGAGTTTTCCGGGAACGACAGCCGATATACACGCGCGCCAGAGAGACGTTCCACGAGATATCGTCGGCTCGAAGCTCGTTGAATTTTATTTGCTGAAAGTCGGAGAGGCGGTAGCTCGCTTAGAAAGCTGGGCTGGGCTTTTTGATAAACGGGTTTTCGACGGGTTGCGCTCAAGGTGGAGAAAAAAAATCCGATCGATAGTGACGGGTCCATCGAGTTTCTCGTGTTCGTTCCAGAACGCGATGGATCGATCGACTTTCCAATGTTTCTTCCATTCCCTCGATTCCTCTGATTTTTATTAATCGAAGCACGTCCGATTATTCTTTACCCTCGAATTTCTTCGGAGTAAATTCTTCGGGGTAAATTTTTCGGGGGATGGGATGAGAGAGATAAGGAAGGGACGAAAAGTACGAACGAACGGTCCATTTGAAAATGCCGTGGTTGGCATAGATCCCGTACGCGTTCAGACCCATCGCAGACGAGACAACGAACTTCGATACATTTCTGTCTTCTTTATTTTTGTTTCGCGTCTCGCGCACGCGCCACCATCGCAACTGTAAATCATCTCGCGACCTCCTCTTCTTTTTTCTTTTTTCTTTCTTTCTTTCTCCTTCCCCCGAACCGAGTGCATTTTCGTGTACTATTTCGTGTACTATCTCATCACGATGGAGCAATCGCTCTCGAGTGGAGTAATTAAAAAGGACGAAGCTGGGTAAAAATAACTTGGATAATTCCGGAGTTACGAAGGAGAAGCTGATGACCCAAATTCCAAGGAAAGGAAAGCTTAGATAAATATGTATATATTTATATTTTTATCGAGAAGCGGTTCGTTTGCGAAAATTTTACGATTTTCAATTCCGTGAAACGCACATGCCTGTGGTGAAGTTTTACGACTCGAAGATTCTCTCTCTCTCTCTCTCTGTCTCGAATTTCGTCGAATAAAAAAAATCGCAACGACTGTTTGAAAATATTCCTGCTTGCGACTCTATTTTTATCGCGTTACTCGTATCGAAGATGGAGATTGTTTTCGTGAATCTATTTCGCGAAATCGTATCTCGAAAAATCGTGCGAGGGATGCGTTGTCTTTTCAAAGTTCAAGAGGAAACTGTGTATAATTAAATATACAAATGTTAAGAAGAAGGAGAAAGAATCGAAAAAGATACGGTCTATCGTGTTGCAAAGCAGGAAACGAGGCATCCAGATAGTCTGAAAACGTCAATCGGTTATTAGATAACGGACAGAGGCGGTATATTATTCGCTATTAATATGTTTATTAGGAGAAGGAGTACTCCGTTCTCTAATGAATGGCCGAGGGGAACCGAAATGATCTTTGGATTATTTTTGGCAGCTGGATTCATCATAGTTCATTCAGAAAATCGGTCGCTCGATTTTACCGCCTCCCCCTTGCACGGATTTAGATTAGCAAAACCGACACGGTTTGGAACACCCACCGCTTAAACCACGAGTTATGCGCGAATAAATTCGCCCATTCGAAATACGCGTGCACGACCTTGGCGCCGATTACCTTAGAAAATTTTCCTCTTCTTCCTTTACGTCATCGCGTAAAAACGATCCAATCCCCCCCTCGTTCAATCCTCTCCACGAGAAAGAGAAAAATATCCACGCGCGCGTCTCCCATCGAGATCGAGATCGAGATCGAGATCGAGATCGAAAAGATCGATTTAGGATCGAACGAAAAAGACGAAAGAAAAAGGCAGAAAGAGAAAGAGGGAAAGAGGTACATCGTGTCGTAATCCTTTACGAGAAAAGAAAGAAGAAAAAAATACCAACGAGGAGTTGCATGTGTCTCGAGGCGTATGTAATTTCCGAAAACGATGCCTCGTGGCGTCACGAAACCGAATCTCTTTCCAACATCCCCCTCCGACTCACCACACGCGCCTTTCCCTTCTCTCTTTTTCCTTTTCCTTTTTTCCCCTTTTTTTCCCTTTTTCCTTNTTTTTTTTTTTTTTTTCCCGTAAACCGGCCCTAATTCCTACCCGTCCCGAAAACGCCCCAACTTGCACGCGCTCGATTCCACCTTCTCAAATCTCAAATAAACGAATCCTCCAACAATATCAAACAATATATCGAGGAAGCGAGGAGAGCGGGAAAAGTGGCATATAATATAATCACCACGTGTCGCGACGCCCACGCGTCCAAATATCTCTCTCTTCGAGAGAGAGAGAGAGAGAGAGAGAGAGAGAGAGAGGGAGGAAGGGGGAAAAAATCGGAACTGGCGGTGGAATTATAATATAAATAACGACGTTGTTTCGGAGATTCGTGTTGGGTGAGGCGCGTGGAATCACGCTTGTAAGGAATGGGATAAGAGAAGGAGATAGGAGGAAGGCGTGTTAATTTTTGGGGGAAAGATTGCGGAGAGCGAGACGAAGGAGGAATTTAATTTAATTCGAGTCGAGAGGCGCAGGCTTCTAGCAGTAACTGAAACGTTTTAAACCGGCATACCGCGAGCTCGCTCGATTGGCGTGCGTTATTTCGCTTATCGTGTTCGCCGCTTATTATTAAAGGCGACAAGTTGGAATGCGCGCTGGTTGGCGGCGATCTACTCGGTTCCACTCGAATCGTTCGTTTCCACGCGTTCCCTTTTTTTTCTCTCTCTCTCTCGTAGAGAGGTTCTCTCCTCCTTCTTCTTCTTCTTCTTCTTCTTGAAATCAATTTTCGAACCGTTTGATTGTTTTGCCAAGATCGAGGCTCGAGGTTTAAATATAGGAGGAGGGATTTGCCGCTCGTGAATGAATGCGTAGGATAAAGGATGAAGAAGGAAAATCGGACGAAGAAGGGAACGGAGAGAGAGGAAAATTAAGTAAGAGGAGTGAGGAGCGATCGATCCGCGTGTCGAAGTAAATAATATCGAAGGTTAAATTTCCGGCGCCAACCCGTTTGCGCATCGTCGTACGTGAGTATATTACTTTGTTGATTGCTCGCCTCTTAGATAGACGGAGAGGCCACACGCGTACAAATTGAAGCCACGGAGGAATTAGAGGCTGGGAATAGTGCGAGTGTTTCAACTAACAAATGCCTTTCACTTAACCCCTCGGTGCTTTTGTCAGTGTTGGTGCAACGGTCTCTATAGAAAGAAATAGTACGACTTCCTGATTCGCGATCCTCCGGGGGGACGTGCATAATATACGTCATAATTTGAATAAACAGACTCAATAGAGTTAATCAGACGCTTATATTGAATCTAATTTTCCAACTAAACCCTACTGTCGACCAAACGGTATGCAATAACGAAGAGATGAAAGGCAATCAGCATGGGATCAAATATTGATCTTTAAGGGGGAGAGGATATTGATACTAATTATTCTTCTGACCTACTGAATGACTTTCACATCGTATGAATGAAGTATAAATGCGCTTTCTGACTCTTCTTCTCCCCCCTCTAAACTTTCCTCCTTCGAGAGGAATTTTTTTCGATCACTCGAAAAAAAAAGGAAAATATATCTACATATATACCGTTAATACATAATCGAAAGACGAAGAACCGAACGAGCTACCGTGAACAAGCTACCACAACCCATTACAACAGCCAAGAAACCAACTCCATTAAGCTTAAACGAAAGCAATTAACGTTCAACAATCGCTCGCTCGAACCCTCCTCCTCCTCCTCCTCCTCCTTTTTACCCTTTTTTTTTAACCCAACCAACGCACCTGACGCACTGCGAAACAAATCCTTCCCTGAACTGCGAAAAGCAAAAATGAAAAAAAGAAAGAAGAGGAGGAGGAGGAGGAAGAGGGAAAAGAGGTTGTTCTCCCTTTAAACACAGGTAAATCCCCGAGCCCATTTTCCGCCGTACGGTTAATGGATTGGGCAGAAGTGACTCGCGAACCAAGTAGAACATCTTAAGCCGCTTACCTGTTTCCCTGAACCCCTCGAGCCTAGTTTCGCTCGTTACTCACCGAATTACGCCCATTTCGTACCTCGAGAACCGTCCATCCATCCGAGGAACAATCCACGCGCTGAAACCGAGCCCAACTTTTTTCTTTTCTTTTCTTTTCTTTTCTTTTCTTTTTTTTCCACTCGCAAAACTCGAATTCGCCTCGTTTGTATCCCCTCGAAATATTTGACAATCGTCGATCGGTGTTTTCTTTTTTTCCAACTTGGTTGGAAGATATCCCTTCCCTCCCCGTCCCCCTTTCTTCGCGATCTCCAGCCTAATCCGACAGGAAAATTGCTTAACGATCTCGCGGCCACTTCCTGTGCGCGGCCTTCCTCTCTCTCTCTCTCTCTCTCGTCTTCTTTCCCTTCCTACGCTCGGAACGACGACGACGCGCAGATTTTCTCCTCGACCTTTTCGCCCTTCTCTTCCCCTCGAGGCTCGACGAGTGTTGCGCGCGTTTCGATTCGTCGTTTCTGCCGATTTCTTGGAAAGAAGGGGTTCCTTGAGAGAATGTTTGCGTGCGAGAGATGAAAGTGGAAAATGGCGTGATTAATTAGGAGGCGTAATAAGTGACATTTCGAGGTAAATTGGAGGCTAAGGATTGGTGATAATATTTTCTGAAGAGAAAAAGAGAGAGAAAGAGAGAGAGAGAGAGAGGGAATATAGCAGATTGTTCGAAAATAAATATTCTTATGGAATAAGTTTTAGAGAATAAATAGAGTTGGGAGGAGGAAATTTTGGAAATTGTTTCAAGATTTAGATTTAGCAATTGGAAGATCCGAGGAGAATAATAAATTTTAAACATAGGAATTCGGGACCTCAAACTTTCACCTTTTAATCAAGTTCACATCCCCTGAACACGCTCCAAACGAAAAATCTCCAAAGACGAAGATTTCTCCACTGCCCAAATTCGATCTCTTCCTCGAGAAATTTCCCATTCCCCGACAATTTCACACTCTTTTGAGAATCGTAAATCGACCCGTGTACCTTGTACTACTCGCCAAGAGTCGCTGCCCTTTTATACTTGCTTTATTTCCGTCCAATCTTATCCGCCGCTGATACGGTGAAGAATGGCGATGTTCCTCCTTGGCTGGGCCCTCGTCGGCCCCCTTCGAACCCACCGACTCGAAGGTGGGGGAGGAGGCAAGGAAAAAAAGAAATTCGAGAAACACGTCGTCTCCGACGGACCCACCGTGTATATGCGCGGTGTGCGTATACACGGTGACGCGTATGCAACGCAATGGTAGCTCGATACGAGAGCGAGAGCGTTGGGGAGAGTCACTGTCCGTAAGCCGCCTGGAGGGCGTAGCGACCGATAAATTACAGGCCCGGGACACGTAATTAATTTAGCCAATTAGCAAGCCGCGTATCGAGCATTCCGGTAAAATACGATCGAGTTGGAAACCGCTTTTCTTTCAGGAGAGAGAGAAAGCTGTAATTAACTTGTCGCTCGTTGGACGGACACGTCTAGGTCCGCTCGAAGGGGTCGATCGATAGATCGATCACGATTTTTCCACTATTTCGATTCGCGGAGAATTTTGCGGGGTCGAGTGACTTTTTTTTTTTTATTTCCGTTTCGTTTCGACGGATAAGAGGCGAGATTACGTGTTTTCGTCTATTCTCGATAATTAAAAGAATTACACGGGAGGAGTATTTTTACGCGTCTCGCGAGGAATGTGAAAGGTGGTTTTAAAAAATGTGGTTGCAGGCGTGGGTGGTAAAGTACACATTGTCGCGTAACACGTTTTCAATTTCATTAAAGAAAACGATGCGTGTTCTTTTTTACGTTTCGTATAATATATATATATATATATCGATGTGCTCCAATAAATATACTCCCGCGCATGCCGACGATGGCATTATAATGAAGTCATAAAGCGAAAGCGTTGCTACGCCCGTTTGACGGTCCGTGCTGCGTTACGCAACATGCCATAATGAACGAGCTTGGAAGGAAATAACTCGACGCGACTCGATTTTTTTTTTCTTCGTGCCAGCGAGAAAAAAGCAAGAAGGGACGGCTTTTCAATCTTTCGTCACTCGTCGAATACAATTTTTTAAAAAGTGGACGGAAGAAGGAAAAGGGAAAAGAAAAATTGGAAACGATTCGAAACGGTGTTAATGTGAATTAAGGAAATACGGGGACACGAGAAGATACGTGGAATACTAAAAATAATCTGACAATTTCAACCACGAAATATCATCTGGCCAAGTATATATGACTTCGCAACAGAGATTCCTAGCCGGTTGCAATTTACCATACGATACAAATAAACCGTATTTCGCGCCACTCCCCTCCCCTCCCCTCTTACTCGTTCGTTCTCGTTCAAAGTGTCGCATCGTCTCCGATCGAATTTATAATGGACGCTCAAATCCGGCCACAATATACGGAGATGCACGTATATCAACTATTAACTTTATTGCGGGCGAGTCGAGAATAGAATAGAAAAAAAAAAGGAGAATGCAGGGAGAGTAAAATTTTGCACGATTTGCCAACAGTTATCCAACGTCGTTACGGATAAAAGCATTCATTTTGTCGACGTAGCGAGTGACGAGTGAGTGGTGGAGGCACGAGAACAGAGCGCTGTTTTCGAGACGCGGTCATTCTCGGCCACGTGACAAACTTAGGCACGAGAACACAGGAAAATTTAATGGTCGAAGTTACGAAACAAAGTTACTTGGAAATTAGTTACGTTTCGACAATTTAATTTGTTCGAAGCGCAATAAGTGATAATTGCAAATCGGGGATAATTGCAAATCGATTATAACAGATAGAAATAAATGTTATTTATTTTTAGTTACTTTTTTAACTCTGGCCTTGAAACGTCCCGAAACGAGAGGAAGAAAGCATCCGTCAATCAATGATTTGACAAAATTTAATAATAGTTACGAATAAACTTACTTTCAATAATTTATTGTCGAGGATTATAGGAAAAGTGAATCGATTAGAAGAGCTAGGAATAAATGTTATTCGAAATTTTTAGCTAGTTACTTTTTCAACTCTGCTCTTGAAAGGACACGAAAGGAAGAAAGCGAAAGCATTTGATATCGATCAGTGATTTGACAAAATTTATAATAGTTAATTGTATGAAAATCGAATCGACTATTATAGATAGAAATAAATGTTATTTATGGAGATTTTTAACTAGTTACTTTTTCAACTCTGGTCTTGAAACGTTTCGAGTGGAAGAAAACGAAAGCATTCGATATCGATCAGTGATTTGACAAAATTTATAATAGTTGAAGTTACGAATAAACTTACTTTCAATAATTTATTATTGAAAACGTCGAGGATTATACGAAGAATGAATCGATTATAATAGCTAGGAATAAATGTTATTCGAGATTTTTAACTAGTTACTTTTTCAATGGATTGAATAATTTTCAACTCTGAAAGGACACAGAGGAAGAAATTCGAGTATTTTAATAAAGTAATCTTATTAAAGTAACTTTATTCGAGATCTTTGACTAATTAATCTTTCAACTTGGGTTAATGTCCAGGAAACGCATAGCGAGATAAATAAATCTTTCGTTCAACGATTAATAATCGCGCGATTACGATTATTTTACGATTTTTCGATATTTTTCTCGTTGTTTTTCATTCGCCAGGAGAGTCTAATAAGTATCAGTTTAACAATTAATTTTCCCGCTACGTGTAAAATTGATTCGTTTAATACCGAGAGCTACTAGTAGAAGAAGAAGAAGAAGGAGATTCTCGAGATTTGTAGGAAGTTCACGATATTCTCGTCCATTAATTTCAGTTTAACAGGAGACGAACGTAATGAAAACTAATCGTAGATCTATGATAGAGATTAATGAGAGAAATATATATCCCATCCCGACTTTTCACGCGAGTTAAGCTTTCGCCTCGTCCTTAAATCATTTGTCACAATTATATTACTTTATCGAGAAATACCGAGAGGAAAAACTTACTCGAGAAACTCTTTCGATACTCCCCGTTCAGGAATTCGCCTTCTTTTTCTTTATTCTTTTTTTGACAGCCTCGTCAAACTTTCTTTAAACCAATTTCTTTAACGCAATAATCTTCCAAACATCCTCATACAATTTCACTCGTTCGTACCCTCGACCTGCGATCGACTGAATCAACGATTGACTCCAACCCAGGAAGAATTTCCACCGATTCCTTGAAGAGAAAGAAGAAAAATAAATAAATACCCTTTTTCCCCATCCCGTCTCAATTAGTTCGTTAATTTATCCTCGATCGACGTCGAAACGAGAGCCACGAGAGCCACCGCTTCGAAGGCAAGGTTGGAGGAAGGGGAGGGAAGGACAGGATGCTGGCATCGGTTTTTGTTAATCCCGCCGAAAAGCCGGGAGGTTGCCCAATGAGGCCTGCCATATATTATGTATCTTCGGATCTGTCGTCGAAGGAAGAAGGGAGGGGGAGGGCTGGCTGCTAGGCGGCGGGGGCCATTTTTCAATATTACCGCGATAGATCATCCGGCAATAAAGGGGATAAACGCATCCAGAGATATACCACCAATGAGGCTCGAGCCTGATTAGGCCCGGGCCCCCCCAAGTTTATCGACCCCCGCACAAAGGGAGGGGGAGGCAAAAGGGCCGATGCGCTACCTTGCCCTCGGTCAAAGGTGCCGCCCACATCGATCTCGCCCGTGTCCCCTTCGCTCCTTCGATCATCCTGCCCGCCCCCATAATCGAGAACTGGAGGAGAAACCTGCGGAGGGAGTCTGTTTCCAACTCCTTTTTGGCGCGAACGAAGGAGGAGGAGGAGGGGGAGGAGGAGGATTCGATAAAATCCTCGACGAGATCATCGACGAGATAGGCTTTGGGAAACGGCACAAGCTACACCCTTTTCCAAGGGAAATTATTAAAATTCCTCTATGAATTTTTATGACGAGTTGAAAAAGTATACACGGTTCTTAGTTCAGTTAAAAATGAGTGTGGTCGTGAAATAAATAATAACTGCATTCTTTTTAAAACATTGCATCCCTGTATTTTGCGGCAACACGCCTTTTAAATTTAAGTCCCCAATTGGAAATGCAATAGGGGGTTAAAACAACTTTTTGAGGTTGAGAGGCGACGCCACGGTGTTTCATATCTTCGATTAATAAGAGCGCGATATCGATTAATGAGAGCTAGCTTCCTTAAAGAAGTTTCTTTTTGATGCAAAGAGGGAGGAGCGGGAGGAGGATTCGATTGGATAAAATCCTCGATGATATCATCGAGATAAGCTTTGGGAAGAAGTTACACCCTTTTCCAAGGGAAATTATTAAAATTCCTCTATGAATTTTTATGACGAGTTGAAAAAGTATACACGGTTCTTAGCCCAGTTAAAAATGAGTGTGGCCGTGAAATAAATAATAACTGCATTCTTTTTAAAATATTGCATCCCTGTATTTTGCGGGAACACGCCTTTCAAATTTAAGTCCTCAATTGAGATAATGAGAGCTAGCTTCCTTAAAGGAGTTCCTTTTTGATGCAAAGAGGGGAGGAACGGGAGGAGAATTCGATAAAATCCTCGACGACATCATCGAGATAGGCTTTGGGAAATGACAGAAGTTACACCCTTTTCCAAAGGAAATTATTAAAATTGCTCTATGAATTTTTATGACGAGTTGAAAAAAATATATATGTTGAAATAAATAATAACGGCATTCTTTTTAAAACATTGCATCCCTGTATTTTGCGAGAACACGCTTTTCAAATTTAAGTCCCCAATTGGGAATGCAATAGAGGGTTAAAACAACTTTTTGAGGTTGAGAGGCGAGTCTCGCCACGGTATATCATATCTTCGATTAATAAGATATCGATTAATGAGAGCTAGCTTCCTTAAAGAAGTTCTTTTTTGATGCAAAGAGGGGAGAAGGATTCGATTGGATAAAATCCTCGACGACATTATCGAGACAGGCTCGACGAAAGGCGTTTATTTAAACTCTTTTGGGAGGCGAGTCGCCGCGGCATAACGTAAGAGCGATTTACGCCAGGTTTCGTTGGACCTTCGATTAACCCTTTTTTACTATACTCGACTAAAGTCGCTCTCCACGAAACGCCATAAGTATTGTATTATACACATGACGATTGGAGTTACATCTTTCTCTGGAAACGTAGCATCGATATTTTGTCTTTATCACTTGTTTCTCGCGAGATAATAAGAATAAAAGTCAAGAAAAAAAATAAAAAACTGACGATCTTTCTCGAGTATTGTGCACATTTTTGCCGCAACGGAGAAATCGCCCGTAGCGAAAGGGTTAATAAATGGAGAATCGCTTATATAAAATCATTTTTCATCTCGTTACCTGTAACGCATATTCTACCCGAGATCATCATCATCATCTTCGTTATTGTCTCGCTTCGCCCCATTGAAAAATAATCGGCGAGCGAAAGAAATAACTCTTTGCACTCCAGGTTTCGCACGGTTTCTGTTGACTGGGCAGTGGAAAACAATAAATAAAATATCCGGGTTTAGCTGAATGAATATATTTGATTATACGTGATTATATCTGTTTATAAAACATTTGAAATACGTGTATCGAAGAGAAACGAATAGCTACCAACTATGAAATGGTAACGTTGCTGACAACATTCAATAATGAAATCATTATTAAATCATATTTATCATATAAAATTTCAGTGAACTTTAAATTCTATAACAGTTTCGAACCAGCAAGGCTCAGAGGCACGCGTTCGGCGCGTTCGTTTGGTCTCATAAGATTAACATAAGATAATTACTCGTAAGATAAAATTACATAAGATTATACGTAAAGAGCTTAGGAATTTACGAAGCGATATTATTGTAAAAAAATCGAACATAAATAAATATTGTCGCAACAATCCCAGTTGCGAATCACCGTTGGAGAGCAAAGAGTTAGTAAGTTAAATTATCCCTCGTGCGATGCAACTCTAGAAAGGAGGAGGATATAAACTGATTGAATCGAATGATGGAATACATCGCGCGAAAGTAGAAAGAGGCTGGTATAAAACTTTCTACCTAGGATGATGAAGCACATACTCGTGTACTCGTTGATTGAATCTCAGCTCACTTCGATCCACTGTTTTGCATACAAACGGGACGTTAGTGAACTTTAAACCGGTGCTGGGGTGAGATTTCCTATTCCGACCCACATATTGTTCCTTCGAAACGATCCGTATCCGGATCCGAGGACTATATTTTATCTCGAATCTCGAATCCTCTGTCAACCATTTCCCGGAACAAAGCCCGGAGGAATGGTTCAGAAGGAAGAAGACGCTCGATGAGTGACGGTCGATCGCGATCTCGCGGTGGAAATTGGGAAAGAATCGAAAGGAGATAATGGCGAGGGGATCGAGCCGGTTAATGCAAATAACGTAGCGCCTCCGCCCTTAAACGGCGCTCGTAAATCAATCGAAGAACTCGTTAATCAAGTTGGCGTACACTTTGAGTAGATGGTGGCACGCGCTTGATACCGATCACTCAAGGGAACGATTAATCAATCCGTTCTTGCGTATAAATTATTATCGAATTTAATTATCGAGATCCCGTTAAGTTTCCTCTTTCGCAAAATCTCGACTTTCGTCCCCAAAATTCGACCAAATTCTCCCCGATCTCTCGATTATTCTCTCACTGACCTATCCCTCCTCGCCTCCTCCTCCTCCTCCTCCTCTCACCAACCTTATAGGGGCAGAAGCCATCGATCAGAAGTCGCCCTCGACCCTCGACCCTCCCCTCTTCCTCCGTGGAGACCAGATTCCTCTCTCCAAGACAGAGAGGGGAGGATCGACGGCGCGTCCAGAGATAGGAGAGATCGACGTCTGGTCGACGAGGGTCGATTCTGGTCGCGACAAAAATCCATCTTGTCCATCTTGCGCACCGATTGTTACGCAATCGAAAAGCACTCTCGGGATGGCAAGGTCGGCGAGGGACGAGGAACTTGTGTGGTCCTTGCTTCCTCGATTAATCAAGGGAAGTCGAGGCGAGGCAGTCGAGGAGGAGTCGTCCTCTTCCTCCACGTGTTCCTCGACGTGGACGCCGTGCGCGTCGAAAGTTTACGAGGTCGATTAGCATAACAATCGGGGGAACCGAGCACTACCGCTTCTAAACGCTCGCTGGCCACCCGTGGGCGCCCTCTCGATCCCTTCTTCTTCGTCCCCTCTAGGGGCGCTAGGGGTTACGCTAGTCCTTTTTTTAGAGAGGGGAAGGGGAGGGCACTCGAAGGAAGGAGAGACCGCTGTAAATTGGGTTTCGCGAGGGGGTCGCGTGTGAATTTTTAGTCCGGCGGGTGGTTGTGTTTTTTTCGCGGCGAAACACCGTCTTGAGACGTCCGAGGCCTCGATCGTCTTTCTAATTTTATTGGGCCGCGTTTTCTTTTCTTTTTTTTTTTTTTTTTCCCTTTTCGGTCTCTGAGCTGCGTGGATCTCAAAGGGATGAATATGATTTACGAAGGTTGGAGGCCATTTTTCGTGACGCGAGGAGGTTATTTTAACGAGTATGCGCGACGATGGAAACTCTCCTTTTCTCCTATTTTGCGAGGATTGAGCGAGCGCGCGATCGATGAGAAAAAGGGGGGAGGGGGAAAGGTTACCTCGTTCAAATCCGTGCGAAACGAGACGAACGATTGATTCGAGAGGATTTTTTAAACGTTACTTCGAAACGAATTCTTCTTCTTCTTCTTCTTCTTCTTCCCCTCTTGGTTATAAAGTCGTAAAACGGGATAGGCGCGTTGGAGGCAGACGATTGCCTGTCTGTCTATCCCCAAAAATTGCTGACTAACGAGAAAGAAGGGCTTCTTCCAGCGCGACGCCGTGAATGAAACGTTCGATCGAGATACAACATCGGTCGAATATTCGTTATCTCGATACGAAGAAGAATAAATTTTGCGGCACGAATATCGTACTATTATCGACGAATATTAAATATAACGAGATAACTCGTAAGATATCGCAAGATATCTAAATAAATTTCGCTTATTGCTTGTTATCGCGATAAAAAAATTTCCTTCCCGCGCATGAAAAAAAGATAAATTCCCCTCTTAATGATGAAAAATCGTAAATACACGTGGAGAACAGCTGTTCTGACAGGACATAAATAATATCCCTGAATATTACTGCTCCCTTTTCCTTTCTTTTTCTTTCTTTCTTTCTTTTTTTTTTTTTTTTTTTTTTTTTTTAATTAAAATAATACGTGTGATTTAACGTTTATACTCGTTACGCGGAACGAACTTTTTAATTAGTTGTTTTTATTTTTTTCTTTTTTTTTTTTTTTTTTCCCCTTATCAAGTTCTCATCTTCATAAGGCGAGGCCCTCGAACGATAATAGAAAAGCGGCCTCCTGGCGGAGGAATTATTGAAATCGCGATTTTATTTTTCGCGATCGAAAAGGAGGGAGGAAATAAAAGAGTCGAAAACTGTTCGTTCGAGGGACGAAACGAAGCGGAGAGAGGGAGTTCTTGGAAGGGAAGTGGCGTAGAAGAATACGCGGGAATACGTAATTTTCCCTCGGCAGTTGTTTTGCATTCCTTGAAATTACTAGGTAGCCATCGGGGGGGCCTGTTACGGCGAGGAAGGCCGAGAAATAAGAGAATATTCTACTGAAACGCGCCGCTAATTGTGAATTAAAAAAAAAAAAAAAAAAAAAAAAGAACACGCGCGCGCGCTCCTTCTGTTTACTAATCTTCCACCGTGCACCGCGAGGTATTTAAATACCAATGCGTGACGTAGAAAAATTGCGAATACTCCTCGATCGAAATCGTTCTCCACGATTTCCGCGAT
The DNA here is from genome assembly GCF_014066325.1 of Apis laboriosa. Lineage (NCBI taxonomy): Eukaryota > Metazoa > Arthropoda > Insecta > Hymenoptera > Apidae > Apis > Apis laboriosa. The sequence goes on from NW_025222414.1 coordinate 506,585, forward strand.
TATCGTGCCTCTCTTCTGTTTGTCCATTTTTCTTTCTTTCTATTTTTCGAAAATATCGACGACCAGAAATTCGTCCACGCGCGATTATCGTGACCCTCTTTCCCCTTTGTCATCGATGAAATCCCACCATTTTTCTTTCTTTCTATTTTTCGAAAATATCGACGAAATCGTCCACGCGTAATTATTGTGCCCTCTGTTTGTCATCGATGAAATCCATTTTTCTTTCTTTCTATTTTTCGAAAATATCGACGACCAGAAATTTGTCCACGCGCGATTATCGTGGCCCTCTGTTTGTCGATCGATGAAATCGATCCCTTCATTTTTCTTTCTTTCTATTCTTCGAAAATATCGACGAAATCGTCCACGCGTAATTATTGTGCCCTCTGTTTGTCATCGATGAAATCCATTTTTCTTTCTTTCTATTTTTCGAAAATATCGACGGCCAGAAATCGTCCACGCGATTATCGTACCCCTCTTTCCCCTTTGTCATCGATGAAATCCCTCCATTTTTCTTTCTTTCTATTTTTCGAAAATATCGACGGCCAAAAATCGTCCACGGGCGATTATCGTGGCCCTCTGTTTGTCGATCGATGAAATCCCTCCATTTTTCTTTCTTTCTATTTTTCGAAAATATCGACGAAATCGTTCACGCGCGATTATCGAGCCTCTCTGTTTGTCTATCGATGAAATCCCTCCATTTTTCTTTCTTTCTATTTTTCGAAAATATCGACGAAAAGAATCGGAATCGAAGGGAATATACAAGACAACACGTGTTCGCAGACAATTAAACGCAGGCAAGTCTAATCTGGGGAATCGCTTGCCTATCTCCTCCGTATCAAAACGTCGTATCGTTATATTTCTTTCATCTAATAATTAAGAGAGACAAGAGTAACACAAGAGTTCGAGTTTACCTGTTAAAACGATCAAGATCAACCGGTCGTTTACCCTTATCGTAGTTACGATACGAGGATAGACAAACCGTAAATCGGTGTGAATAACGACTCGGTTATTTACGCGAGCGCAAATTTCCGCTGTTGAAACTCTCGTTAAAAAAGGAAGGAAAAACTGAATTCGAAACTAATTCGAGTTTCGTTCTAGGGGATGATAAAAGCATGAAAGAGAGAGATAGAGAAAAAAAGAAAAGAAAAGAAAAGAAAAGAGAAAGGGATAAAAATCCATTTTGCGGAAACGCATGAATTCAGTCACAGTGATGTCGCTTAAATATACTATATTTAACCACCACGACCCACGATACTTGGTTAACGAGGCAATAAGAAATGTGAACTTTTCCGCCGCGAGACACAACCGGCGTTGGCGCGATAAAACGCACGGTACGAGCAAGTTCGATGCACCTGTTGCGGCTAATCGTCCCTCTAAGTGATCGTGCCACGTTCCTTCAGGTACGTAAGCCGGCGCAAATAGGCGCTTCTTGTTGTCTAATGCACCTGTCCCGGGTGTCTGGTCATTCCGTTCCTTCGCTTAATCGCGTTAAGAGGCTGCACTCGAATTCACGGTAGACGAGCGCCTTCCACGAGAAGGGGAGGGGGGAGGGGAAGCCTTTTCGAACAAAATCAGTTCCCCCGCGGTAAAAACTACGAGACTCGAGCGGTGAACACGATTCGCGACACGACAGCGAATCTAATCCTCTCTCGAACAACGTTGTTTTCTTTTCTTCTCCTTTTCTTTCTTTCTTTCTTTCTTTCTTCTTTTTTTTTTTTTTTTTTTTTTTTTTACGTACAAAGTCGTTACCAGATATCGATGATCGAAGAGAAGAAGAGGATCGATCGACGAATGGAGTTCGTTCAATTTTACTCTTTATGGAATCGGTATCGACGGCCGGGTCAATGAAATCGACGATTTACATGGATATACACGAAGGGAGGGGGGGAAAAATATCACCGCGAAATATTGGATGTTTTGGAAAAGAAGAAGAAGAAGAAAAAAAAAAAAATAAGGGTTCTCAAACGAACCGGTTATTCTCGTAGAAATTCTCGTCGGAGGACGTCAATAAAATCGGGCTTGCGCCTCGCTCGTAAATAATGCCATAAATAAAATGGGCACGATTCCGAAGATATTAAGACGCTTATCTCGCGCGTAAAATAGAGGCCTCAAGTGGAACGCGCGCATGCCGAAGAAAGTATTCGAACAATTACGCGCGATGCGCAGAAACAGATTAGGAGCAATTCCCTTATAATATAAAGTTGGCGGATAAAATTTAGCGTTGCGCCAATATATAAATATATATATAGGGATCGGGGATAATTTCGTATTTATTATCTAAAATTACCGATGCTTTATGCGTTCGAACGTTTCGCCCGCGATTCGAATTAGAGATAAGAGATTCGCGATGATTTCAATTGATTTTGCGGTACTATTTTACGATTCCACGGAGGTGGATATTTTAATAATCACTGTAATTTTAAAGGGATATATAAAAGTTAAATAGATAAACATCGAAAATGATGTACGAACCACGCGTCACATCGAATGTATAATTTTCTTCTTCTTCTTCTTCTTCTTCTCCTCCTCCTCCTTCTTTTTTTCTTTTGGAATTATTAGGAAAAAATTAAAGAAGAAAGGGGGAAAAAGGAAAGAGAAGAGAAGAAAAGACGTGTCCGGTGTTTTTCCTTTCGGTAATGGATAATTAAACAAACATTTCGTTTACGTAATATCACGCGCTATCTAATCGGTTAATTTAATCGTAAAGTTACGGTAAGTGTTACTGAACTCTGCCGAATACACGAACGCTATTACGCTACTCGTTTCGTTCTTTTTTTTTTAGAACGCTGGAACTTTCGTTTCTTTCCATTCATTCGGTTCCATCTTAAAAATTCAACGACGGGACGAAAACGAAAATTAAAATTTAATCCTCGTTTCTCTTCGCATTGTCGATAACAAAAAAAATCCGCCGCAAAACGACCCGATCGAAAATTAAAAAATTCGAAAATTCGGGAATCGATTCGAAACGATTATCGAAAACATTCCCTCTAACGACGAATATAAGAATGTGAGAAAATATGCTGCGAGGGTTTCGCGACAAGAGGAAGAGGTTACCCCGTGAAACGAGGCGATAGAACGGGCCGAGAGAACGACGACACGGCACAGACGTGCGTGAAATTGGGGTGCGTGTGGACGAGGCTCGTGGAACGCGACTCGCTCTCGAGAGAACCGCTTTCGATTCTATTCTAAGCTGACCTATAGAACGTTTTCTTCCCTTGCGCACGTAGCCGAGAGAAACTCGGCCTCGGGACCCGTGGACGACGACTGGTCCGCTTGTTTTCTGGGTGGTCGAATATACGCTCCGCTAATAAATTCAAATGGCCGGTCGAAACGCGGAAGAGGAACGCGCGGAGGGAATTGGAGATCTGGAACTTCTCTTCGCCTTCTTTTCTTTTTCCTCCTCGCCACGGATTAACCGCGTGGTGGAGGCTTCTAAGAGAGAGAGAGAGAGAGAGAGAGAGAGTCGAATCGCCAATGTGCGATATTCCACGCGGATTAAGAAATACTCGGTCCCTCGTTTTTTCCTCTCCTTTCTTCTCCTCCTCCTTCTCTTGTTCCTCTTCTTCTTCTTCTTTTTCTTCTTCTTCTTCGTCTTCCTCCCATTCCTTTTTTCTTTTCAACGAAGCAGTTTGGGAATCGATGGGTCCCTTTCGTCCGCTCCGCGCTTCTCGATATGGTAAATTGGGTTCGAAAGATTTTTGCGCGCGTTTTTACGCGTTGGATCCCGTGATCGGTGACTGACTCAATATCGATATTTTTTCCTTTTTCTTTTTTTTTTTTTTCGGAGCAAAAATTGATTCCAGTTTTTTTTAATAATAAAAAACGTTGGGGAATCCAGCGAGGAAACCAGTCCAGTTGGGTTGGGGAACAAAAGCCTCTTTATTGCACGGCAAAAATGGGGGATTCGTGGCTCTCGTCTTTGTATGTGTCTGTATATATATTTTAAGAAACTATTACGCGAGATAAATTACTCGTAATTTCCACTTTGTCCTCTTGCTCGACGAGGAAACGTACGGCGTGGCACGGCGTGGTTCAAGGTGAATATCTTTCATTAAGATTCCAGCCTTAACCAGCGCGGACAATCCGCGCGCGAGATAAAGAAGGGACGTGGCCGATAACGAGGCTCAGAGGCTCATACTGTCATTAATTAGAGCTCGTTCGATATCGCCGGCAAGGATTTCGGTGAAATTCCGCTCAAGGTTCGCGCTTATCGCGATTTCCTGTGAAGGAAGAAGAAGAAGAAGAAGAAGAAGAAGAAGAAGAAGAGGAGGAGGAGGAGGAGGAGGAGAAGGAGGGTCTGCCACGCGTAGCGTTTTTACTTTCGATTTCCTCTCCCCTCCTCCGTTTCACAAAACCCTTCCCTGATGAAAATTCTTCTTTCCATCTTTCCTTTCTTCGTTCACCTTTGGCGACGAATTTTCTTGCAAAATTTTTCCTCCAAAAAATCCTCGATATCGCAACGATATCGTTGAATCAAATTTTCACACAGCGATGTACAGATCTCTCTCAATCGATTATTAACTTGTCGAGAATTACCGATAATTGGGAATCGGTAATTACGAAGAAAGGAAAAATGGGGGAGGAGGGGGAGAGGGAAAGGGAAGGGTACGGGCGTTGCGTGTTTATCGCGCCAGCCATCGCGGCAGGGCTTATACGCCTTTAACCGAGGATAGGGAGCGAGGCAGTCTTAGAGAGCTATCTTCTTGTCTCGTTCTTGCAACTTAATTACCCTCAATAATAAATGTTACGCGCGTTGTATAATTAGAAGCGACAGTTTTGCCACGTATGAAAATTACAATGTAACGCGCTAAGTTAACTAAAACGGTTCCCCTTATTAACCGGCTCGCGTTTCCACGCGCCGCCACGCGGAAAGCGGAGGAAGGAAAAAAGAGGGAAGAGGAGGAGGAGGAGGAGGAAGAGGAGGAGGATTCGCAAAAAGAGCGAACGAGGCGCAACTTTGTTCCGAGTCTCGAAAGAGAGAGAGAGAGAGAGAGTCAAGGGTGCATATAAGACGGTAATTTATGAACGTCTCCCCTCCCCTCCTTTCCCCTCCCCTCCTCTCCGTGTCCACGTTGTCAAGATGAACCGCGTTTAATTGCGGCTCGAACAAAGTAACCGGTTGCCCGAGATAAAACGATGATTCGAAACCTTTCTCTCTCTCTCTCTCTCTCTCCTCCTTCTCCCTCGGCTAACACAGTTCACGAAAATTTATCGCTCGTATCCTTATCGATCGATGGATAACCGCGTCTACGATCCATCTCGAGCGATTAAAAAAAAAAAAAAAAAAAATTTCGTACGATACTCCTTTTCCATTCTTAATTTCTCGTATCGTTCTTGCTAGAGAGTTCCTGTTAAAGAGGAAAAAAGAGAGAGAGAGAAGGAGCTTCCGGCTCGCAATCAACATCGCGAGACACGAGGCGGGCACGTTCGAAACACGCTCTGCTACTACGAACAACACGCACGCCACGGAATAACAATACTATCGTTTTCGATCGAATCGAAGCGCGTCACGAACAGCAGCGCGAGCTATGTAAACCCGAATCGAATCGAATCGAATCGAATCGAGAAATCTTGGTGGAAGTTGGTTAACGAGGGGAACGTGGCAACGAACCCCTTCCTCCTCCTCCTCTATCTCCTCCTCCTCCTTCTCCTCCTGTTCTTCTCCCGTTCGAAACGGTCGATCGAGAATTCGGCGGGGTGCGCCGGAAGAAGGCGCGGGCGACGCGGACAATGGGGAGCGGAAGACGAAGGAAAGGGGAGGGGGGAGGGGGGGGGAGGTGAGGATCTAGGTGAGCCCTAACAAATGTCGCGTCACACGATCGGGAGATGTGTGTAGAGCGGCGAGCGAGAGAGGGGGAGGGGAGGGGAGGCTCGAGCCGAGGGTCCTCGAAGGATTCGATAATTCATGGCGCCTGATGAATAATGTATGGGGGAACGCACGAATTCATGAAGCACGAGGACGACGTCGAGACGGCGGGGCCGACTTGCCCCCGCTTATATTCCAACGCCAACTTCTCTCCCCCGAAATCGAAACAATAGAGAAGCTATACGTTTGGTGGTTGAACACGCGATGGGGAGAGGGACCGATGTCTCGTTTGAAATTCTAACAGCCGTATATTTAAGAAAGTTAAAGGCCTGGTTAAACAGCGTGATCCAATTAGCGGCCGGCTTTTGCGTGTCACCGCAGGATCTCGTTTACACAAATCAAATTTCGAATAACATTCGAACGCGCCTCTCTTTCTTTCTTTTTTTTTTTTTTTTTTTCGTAAGGGAAATTTCGAGAGAGAAGAGATGACGATGGTAGGTGGCAATGAGTGTTCAGGGTGTGGATGTCGAAGGGGAATTTTACCGATGATGGATGATCGTGAGAGGGTGAAAGCAGGTGAGAACAACAATGGATGTTGTTCATTGCTGGAAACGAGTCTCGCAAGGAGGGATAAGATTCTAAGATTGTCTCCATTTTAAACGCTTTGTTGTTCCTGACGTGTTAAATGGTAAAAAGACTGGAAGCTGATATATTATTCAGATATTACGAGATATTACGAGAGATAAAGAAATTTTTGTAGACGTTGGAATTCTTAGAATGCAAAAATAAAAATAGCATTCCATAGTGAAATAGTGAAATTTTCATCCATTTGATAATAGGATCGAATTAAAAGACAGGATCGGGTGACGCATCTGAATTTATTAGTATCATTTTTTTGGTTAAATAATAAATGTTCTCAAGTGGAACGAAGTGTAATATTTCATACGCAATTACATCGAATCCCGTCGAAGAGAATTTTGAAATAGAACTATCCGAGACAAGAGGGTGATAATTTTAATTATAAAACGGGACGGGCACAACGTATGAAATATATATACATATATGTATATATATATATATATATATTTCTGCTTTTTCTAAACAATTATCAGCCACGTAATAAAGTAGTTTATATGTTCGCGTATTGACATGACACGAAGGAAAACACAAATTTACATATCCAGTCGAGGGACGAGTAAACAAACCTGATCGACTTCTCGCATACCGATCAAAGTTAGAAACGAAGCCGAGTACAGAGGATATTAACATCGAACGACACACGCTATCCCTTCAGGAAGCACGTGCAAAGGCTTTGAAGCTGCTAAGTTAACTTAAAGCGACACGTGTATCCAATAATATAATTTATAATATCAATTCCTAGAAGAATTTATATAATTGAAGAGAGGAGTTCCTGGAAAAGGAAAGTTTTTTATAAAAACGAAAAGTGGATCGAGTAGATTCGCGTGATAAATTGTGCGATTAAATTAATGAGAGAGAAAAGTTGATATAAAACGAATAATTACGGTTTTATATATATATACACATAAAACTATTAATATCAATGAAAAATGATTCGATTTTATCTCCTCATCTCTAATTTCGTTATCCTTTTTACAATGAATATTTCGAGAAAAAAAAGAAAAGAAATTCAAAACGATCGATCCGACGAATTCTTCACCGTATAATTAATTAATCCATTTATTTCTCTACCTTCTCGAGCAGCAGATCGAAGACTTTCGACGATAACAACGAACAACTTCATTAACAACTGTTGCAAAGATGATCAGAAAACCAATACAGGTTTGCTATTCCAATTTTTTCTTTCCCTCCCTTCCCCAACCCAGCCGTGCTCAACATTCCGAGAAGATACTCGTAACAGCCTACAAGGTGATGCGTAAACGCACGCATTCGAAAACGGGTATGATTTTCCGGCCAATCCTCCCTCCCTCCCTCTCTCTCTCTCTCTCTCTCTTCACGCTTGGTTTTTGCACGTTTTGCACGGAGCCCGTGTATTTCGTTATCGCGGTTGGATACTCAGTCATCTCTGAGCGGACTTAATTTATTCCAACCGTGTAAACGTTTCTCGTCAATCGGCCGATTATGGGGAGCGGTAGGTGCGAGGAGAGGGGGAGAAAGGGGTCTCGCGTGACTCGCGAGACGTGACCGTGTCGATCGTTGGGATACAGGTGGAAAAATTCGATTCACGAATTCGAATGGATCGTAGTTCGCCCACGATGCGTCCGTGTCTTTGTCGCCTCGGCCCCTCATTGTGCCCGAATAAATTACGTCGACGAGGCGTCTCGCCTCGAATATTTTCCCTTTCTTTCTTTTTTAAATTGAGCATTTATATATATATATATATATATATATATATATATATATATATATATAGAGGGAGCGCGGTTTTTTGTTCTATATCATTTGATCCTATATCGACAGCGAAGTTAATCGATTAGAAGCGGGGATGATTTGATCATGTTCGATCACAAGCGATGATAAGTCATTCGCGATGATTTAATAAGGTGCCAATTTTTTTTCTTCCTCCTCCTCTTTTTCTTTTTTTTTCCTGTTTTAAATAATGCGGTAGGTAACGCATTATCGTTTTATTACGTACGTATAATTTATTATCCGTATATACGTATAGTGATGTAATTGAAACATCAACTCCTCCCTTCGCCCGATTAGATAGATTTATACTTTTGAAACGTGTCAATAATGTTTCTTGTATCCTTGTTCATAGATACGAAAATATTCGAGGCGAAGAAAAAAAGTCTAGTTTCATCCAGTAATCCATCTCCTTTTTAAACCCGTACTCGTTTAAAGATATAATAATTACAATTTAAAAGAAGAAGAAGAGTAGAAAAAAGAGAAAGAAGAAGAAGAAGAAGAGGGAGAAGAAGAAAAGAATTTCATCCCAAAACTCTCTCTCTCTCTCTCTCTCTCCCTCTCCTTCCCTCTCTCTCTCCCTCCTCCCTTTCTCTCCCTCTCTCTCTTCTCTTTCATCGTGACGCGTGAGAATGTTGTGAATTTGAAGAGGACAGAACGAGATCGCGTGACCCGGAATCCGACGGCAGAAAGCAATGAACTTTTGCGGGGAGCAAAGTTTGCACGTTCAGGTACAGGCGGGCGAGTCCCCATTTGTCTTTCGGCTCGGCTGCTGCGACCGGTGCAACGGGCGTATATTTAGTCGCCGCCTATTTTCGGTACACACTTCTCTCTCTAGGCCCATTACTATCCCGCGAGACGTTTGTCATAGACACGGGGGACGGAGGATCCCGTGAATTGTGCTAACCTCTGCCTCCTCTTCGAGGGAGGGGGGGGGGAGGAGGGAAGGAGGAGGGAAGAGGGGAGGGGAGGGTCTGGCAGCGAGCTCGATTTTAAGATCGACGGACCCTCTTACGTAAGAGGAGGCCGCTGGAGGGATTCTTTCGATTTCGTTGAAAAGGAAATCGCTCGTACTTTTTTTTTCGAAGTCTACTAACTGGAACTTTTAATGGGATCGAGTCGAGCGTTCTGCGGTGTAAAAAGTTTGAGATTTTTGGGAGGGGAAGGAAACAAGGCGGTTGACAGCAATTTGCCTATTCAAACAGGAAAAATATTGGGAAAAATTAATTAATTGGGTTCAGTTCAGGGAGCGTTAGTTTGTCGTTGATTCTCCCTCCCCTCTTACGCGGGATTTTCCCGTATGATATACGGGATTTGATACGAACTCGATATGATATATGCGCCTCGATATCTCGAGTATTTATAGCGTGCAACTTATTCGTTTCATATATATATATATACGTATATTATTTATATATATAGGGGAGCGTGATATATACGATTCGATACGATTTTGATACGATACACGTGATTTGATGTAATCTGATTATTTATACACGTGCCGCTATGATACACGGGCGTATCGTTAAAATTCAATATCGAGTCGTGTATCGCGTATGATTTCTGTCGAAACCGGCGTTTCGCCACCGTTTTTCATTAATATTCCCGATCCTCGATTATATCTCGGAGATTTTACCGAGAATGGATCCGAACGTGGCGAGGCGAAAGGACGATGAATGAAACGCGGGTCGCGAGCTTTGAGTTTTTGCCAATTCGTTGCATTATTCGGTCGAATTCGAATTGGAAAATAAAAAGGATTTGCAGAGAGAGAGAGAGAGAGAGAGAGACTTGGTTATCGCGCGAAGGTTTAACGAACTCGGGCTTGAGTTTGAATCGCGTTTAATTTTAGAGGGAAACGGTCTATAATTACTGGTACAGGTTAATCGAATGCCAAAAATTTCGAGTGTGTATATATATATGTATATATATATATATATTTGCATATGAACTGCATACGAGCAAAGTGAAAGTGAGCTCGTATTTTAAACATCGTCAGCCTGTACTGTATTTTAACAACCAAATAGATTAAAGTGATAGGATAACTGGCACTTTATCCGTGTTTAACTCCTTTGGAAGCTATAAAACAGATTTATTACCTCGGCTAATGCGTGAAACGTAAATCGGCTGCGAAATGCATAAGTTTAGTACCTATACCTAATGTTTCTGGTATACCTAATCGATAAGCTTGATTAGCTAATTTTCATAAATGTTAAGCTAATAATAATGTAAGTAGCTATTTATAATGATCGCGAGATATAAATCAAAATATTTGTACAAAAAAAAAATATACGTATATATGTATATATATATATCTTAAAATTAACATCGAAGGAGAAAATTCTTTTCGAGCGATTAGATCCCGATAGATCGGGTTTTATTCATTTCTGCTCGTTTATATACTCGAACGTAACCGTTTCCACGTGAAAAAACGTGGCCGTTTCCCCTCCTCCTAGTTCCTAACACGCGGCGAAAAAATACATTTGAAAATAACTCGCTCACAACAATAATCGCACCCCCCCTCTAGCCATCCGTCAAACGACATCCATTATAAAGAATCTCCATTCAACTCGGAGAGCTCCAGCTCTGCGAGGAAGCTCGGAACTTCTTTCCTCCCCTCCCCCTTTTTCGTTGTTTCGTATTTTTTCTCACGTATTCATGGAATCCCGTTCCATTCTTGTGCAAATCGACGCTCTAATGCACCTCGACTCTTTTGCCACGGGTTTTCCGTATCGTTTTTTTTTTTACAGATTGCTCGAAAAGGCGGTGGCAGAAGAGCGTGGCTAATCGCCATTTTTCACATTTGTCGGGGCGTGCTCGGTATCGGTAACGATTTTCGAGCGCGATATTCAAATGTAAAAAGGAAACTCCCTTCCTCGTGTCGACTAGCAACGAAAAGATACAAACCGTCTACGGTTTGTTCAACGACAATGTAGTAAACAAGTCGCGTTTGAAATTTCACGGCACGCGCCTATTCTTCTCCGGATGGATGGATGGATGGATGGATGGATGGATGGATGGAAAGATGCGCCATTTCTTTTTTTTTTTTTTTTTTTTTTTCGGCTTTGTCCCGTTTTTTTCGGCTCGTTTCTTTCCCCTCGCACGTGGCGACGAGGAATCCGTTCCCTTTTTCCATCCCTCTCCTTATTAATCCCTCCGTTCGGAATATCGCGCGATTAATTCCTGCGAAGAATTAGGCAGCGAGGTTACCACGTCAAAGAGTGGGGGAAAGAAGAGGAAAAGGGAAGGAAATAGGATTCTTCGGCGGAACAGTTCCCCGGAAACGGGGCGTGTGTATGTTACGCGTGCGTGTGTTACGCGTGTGTCGAAATAAAAAGGGGGACACTTTCCGGTATCGAAAACTGGTTTCACTTTCCTCTGGCCGTGTGAACTACGCGGTCAGATGATATCGGGCCGATGTACCTGCTTATCGAAGATCCGTATCTCGGTATCCCCATTGAAAAAGGGGATTCCATTCCTCCTGGGGACCGGATCGAGATCCAGTATGCATCGTCACGTCGTCGAATCCCGGCCTCTTCATTAAACGGCCGCGAATCCAATAACTCTAGCCACCGCCCCCTCCCTATACCTGCGCACAAGTCGAAAATAAATGATTGAATACGAGGAGGCAGCCGAGGAGGATTGAGCCGTTCTATATAACGCAAGGATGTATGTTATATATAGTGTGTGTGTGTGTGTAGGTAGATGGTTAAACCGTTCGAAAGCTTCGATCCTTTCGAGAAGGAGCGAGTTTCGAGAAACGTTGATGATATCGTAAGATTTGTTCTATATATACGTTCGAATCATCCCCTAATCGAGGTAGTAGAGAGTGAGCAAGGATAGAGTCGAGGGAACAATTAAATAAGGATTCTAAGGCAACTATATCTCCGTTAATTCGAGTAATCATCGTTGCACACGAGAATTCGTTGTCGGTATAATTGAAAAGAATTAACAACGTACGTGCGTTATTCGTGATTAAAAAATTAAAACTCGTTTCAACGATCAGGAGCGGATTGCGCAAATAAATAAAAGAAAGGCACGCGTCGATCGATGTTTTCATCTCTTCGTGCCGAATCACGAATTCAGTCAATCGAATCTCTCCCCCTCCTTGGAGAGAGAGAGAGAGAGAGAGAGAGAGAGAGAGAGAGAGAGAGAGAGAGAGAGAGAGGGAGGGGAACGATGCACCGGAGAACGCTTTTACAAGTTATCGTTAGAATTTTTCTTCGACGTGTTCCCTCTTCCTTCCTTCCTTTTTGTCGTATAGGTATAGGAGAGGAGAGATAGAGATATTGCGGAGAGCAGTGAGAGCAGTATCTCTTTGCTTGGCTGAACTATGGCATGTTCGGTTTAATTGGACAACGCCACGCGAGGGATAAACACTGTGTAATGCATTAACACACAGAGATATAAATCAGCGTATTAGCAGCGTAATTGAGTATCACAATGTGTCATGTTATTGTATTAATGATAAATTAATGTATTGTAATGTATTCAAAGAACGTGGTGTGTGTATGTGTGTGTGTGTGTGATTATCGAGTGAAAGATGCGCTATTAAACCTTATTACGTGAAAGGGACAAACACACCGAGTCTCTTCCTTGAAACTTTTCATTCACGCACTCGTTTTACTTTTTTTATCGTTCCTTTATAGCGATGTGTGTCGCGTGTTCAGATAACAGACACGATGAATGAATTGAACGATCCAATTATGCCTGAATTATTATTATTATTATTATTATTATTATTATTATTATTATTATTATTATTACGGGACAGTTTGACTCTTACTCCCGTTTTCTTTTTTCCTCCTCTTTTTTTTTTTTTTTTTTTTTTTTTTTTTTT
>NW_025222414.1:519648-597148 GCF_014066325.1 Apis laboriosa
AGATTTTCTTTCCGTTGCTCATCCGCCGCCACTCTTCGAACTTGTTAACACTCCGGTCTGAAATATTTTTCCACTCGAACCTCCTTGAGAATATCGTTTTCTCGATAACCCTGACACGCCCGATCTCGATCGACCCTTACAGCCGAGCATAAATTACGCGCTGTCAAAAAAGATTTTCTCTCTTTGCTCCGTTTTTCCAAGCCAAAAAACGGATAATAGATAATTGTGGAAGTACGATCGAAGAGTAATAATTCTCCCCCGTTTGAAAAGGGATTTTGATCCTCGAAGAATACTCGCGAGAAACGAAGAGGGAGCAAAAGGAAAAAAAGAAAGAAATAAAAGTTTCGACGAATTAGAAAAGAATACGATATATTCGTAGAAAAGGTCAAGCCTTCCCCGATCCCCGAGATTGTAAATCGAGGCTACGAGAGGCGAGATCGCAGGAGAAACGAGTTTCTTCCCATCCCCCCTCCCCCAGTTACAAATTATCCGATCATTGTTGAAACTTAATTGGAACACACTGGAAGGCCGGCCGGGGGTTAATCAAGCCCCGCTAATAAGTTTCACGTGTTATCTCCGACGGTCGGAAACGCGAGAGGCGAAGCTTCTTCTCTTATTATCCGGGCGGAGGACGAGTGGTCGTAGTCGTTCAAAGAGATTTCGTTCAGGTAGATTTCTGGTCGGAATTGGATTGTGGAAGGTGGCGCCCGTGTTGACGGGCCTCGCCGCAGGCCAATTAGGACGGAAATGTCCGACACGGGGGCCCCCGCCTCGAAAGGGGGCGTTCGTTGACATGGAATTTTTATCTGCGTCGGAGTATGGTTATAACGGTGATAACGCGGCTCATCTACATCACAAACGGCCGAGTTTTTCCACCAGGGCCTGCGATAGCGGCCTGGTTAACCCGAAAAGGGGTGGGGGAGGGGAAGAGAAGCCCGTGAAGGGAGAAAAATTAAATAATTCATTATTCGAGAGGTAACGAGGAGTCTCTCTCTCTATCTCTCTTTCTCTATCTCTCTCTTTCGTTCTAGACTAATCTTGCGTCCTAGAAAAATTTCGACGACGAAGCGCCATGAATATTCCCTCGAGGGGGAAGGGGGAAGGAAGGAAGGAATCGTTTCATTTGCATAGTTAACAATTCTACGATCTATCCTCGTTTCCTCGTCGATCCATTAATTGTTGAGAGAGTAGTAAGTAGTTGGAATTTTCTACTTTGCTCTCTGTCTCTTTTTAATGGAATAGTGGAACGGAGCTATATAAACAAATATGGATTTTTTTGTTTTCTTGTTTTCTTCGACGATAAATTTAATATTTTCTTTAAACGTTTAAAAAGAAGAAAGAAAAGAGATTGGTGGGAAATTGGTTGGATAGATTGAGAAAAAAAGAAATTCGAAAAGGGAAGATAAATTCGGACGATGTAATTTCGTAATAGTTTTCGAGCTGGTGAAAAAGAAGGGTACCGTTGAACGGCCGATTCCTCGACTTTAACCAGACGGGGCGATCGCAAAGCGGTCAAGGTCACGAAGGTCTGACGTAAGGGCAAACGGCCGATTAAAAAGATTCTCTCTGTCTCTTTCTCGCGCGCGCGCGATTTCCCGTTTCGCCGCGGCTCTCCAACTCTTCCAACTATAATGATTTTGATAAAATTACCCAACGCGAGTGTAAAGCCGTTTGCGAAATCCGTTCTTCATTAATAAATCTCGTTATCGAGGCGGTAATTCACTCGGTAATAGGCGCTGGGCTAATAACGCGTCGAGGGACTGTTAATCCGTGGAAATATCTGGATTTACAGCGATCCCAGGATAAAACGCGCGATAAAACTACCGAACAGGAAATTAGTGATGCGCGCAATAAAGTCGAGTTGATTTGTGACTCACTGAAATTCAATTAGGAGGAGCGCGGCAAAAGAAAAAAATAAAAAGAAAGAAGAAGAAGAAGAAGAAGAAGAAACATTCGATAAGCGGGAATCGCTCGGTCTCGAACGACCAAATTATCGCCGATAATTCCGGGGGAAATAAAATTAAATTTTATCAATGGAGGGAGACGAATGGTTGAACGGAATATTCGGATCGTAAAAAGTTAGGAAATAATATACTTATATTGTATAAGAGAAGGGAGGGGGAACTTTTACTCGTCGATTTTAGTTTGTTCAGCGGGTATGGAAGTTGGAATAACGTCCATCACCATTATCATCACCATCGTTCGAATCGCTATCGTCTTATTGATCGCTCGTTTCGTTATTGACTCGTACGGTAATAGAAATTTGCCGAGAATGAAAGAGAGAGAGAGAGAGAGAGAGAAATTGTTAGAGATTATAGTTATCGCAAAAGTACACGAGTACATTTCTTTTTTTGCGGAACTTTTAAATCCCGTTACGATTATCTCGTAGCTGTTACGTCATTGTTGCATAATTCGGTCCAAAAATATTTACCAAATACAATTCCGGTTGAAACGAAGTAAGTCAATTCTACGGAAATCTAAAGTCATCGTCAAAAGTTTGAAAATATTTTTCAAAATTTTTCTTACTCTTAAATTAATCCTAATAATCGTTTATGTTATCAGTTTACGATTTATAATTTTTACAATTTTACACCGAAATAAGCGTATTACTCAAGAATCATAACGGAAGATCGAAGAAATCGTTCGAATTATCAAAAGTTTGCCCGAAGAATATTTCTCACGAAAATTGTTACGACAAATCGAACAGTTGAACCTCTCCAGATGGTCCATCCATACTCCAAATTACTCTGTACGTACAATCCTTATAATCGTGTTATCAGTTCATAACTTTTTATAATTGTTTATAATTGAACAATTTTACATCAAAACAAGTGTATTATTCGAAAATAACGAAACTTGGACGGAAGATCGAAGAAATTGTTCGAATTATCAAAAGTTTGCCCGAAGAATATTTCTCATGAAAATTGTTACGATAAATCGAACCTCTTCATTCATACTCCAAATTACACTGTACGTACAATCTTAATAATCGTGTTATCAGTTCACGGTTTATAATTGAACAATTTTACACCGTCGATTCGAGAATCGTAACGAAACCTGGACGGAAGATGGAAGAAATCGTTCGAATCGTCAAAAGTTTGCCCGAAGAATATTTCTCACGAAAATTGTTACGACGAATCGAACAGTTGAATCTCTCCAGGTGGTCCATCCATACTGCAAATTATTATGTACGTATATCGTGTTGTATATACGTATATCAGTTTATAATTGAACAATTTTACCGTCGATTCGAGAATCGTAAATTGGACAGAAGATACGCATTCGCGGAAAACTATTGCCAGGCTGCAACATTTTATTCGATATGGATTCTTGTTCGCCTCATTTTCGCTTCGTAGCACGAGTCGATTAATCATCGCCTCGCATCGCAAAACCACAGTGCATCTGGAAACAACATCAGGAAACCGCAATCAATTCGCCTCACGACGCTCGTCAAACAATTATCATTGAGTATCGCGTTCATTCGTGAATATCTTCGCCGACTTATTTCCCATCCGTCCATTTCACTGAAGATGAAAAGAAGTCTTGTGAAACGCCTATTTTTCACGCGCATTTTCCTTTTTCATTCGTATTTATCGCATACCAAAACGATTTGTGTCCAAATTTCGATGCATCAGGGCAGGCACAGAAATCCAGAGAATTCCAATCTCTGATATAAAAATTTCTTTGTTTCTCGTAATATGCCTAATTGTACGTATAATTTGAAAATAATTCTTACGATTTTCAATATTCAAATTATAGTTCTTTTAATGTCAAGCGTCTTAGCACCCTTCTCTTTTCAGCAGTGGATACGTCGAAATTTTTTAATCAATCTAAATCTCTATGCATTTATTTCTCGTAATATTTATAGGCTAATTACGAT
Source organism: Apis laboriosa (assembly GCF_014066325.1). Lineage (NCBI taxonomy): Eukaryota > Metazoa > Arthropoda > Insecta > Hymenoptera > Apidae > Apis > Apis laboriosa. Next base: position 523,529 of record NW_025222414.1, read on the forward strand.
TTGTAACAATTTTTAAAATCTTTCGCTATTAAGCGGAGATCCTAGCAAAAGACTCTTCTTTTCAGCAGTGAACGGTGGATGGTTTGAATTACTCAAAATTTTTTAATCGTATCTAAATACCCATACAGTATAAATAGTATTCAGGATATTCTAAAATTTTGTTATATCTTATAATAAATTTCTTTTCGTATTCGAGTAGTTAAGATAACAATTGCACGTATAACTTGACGAATGAAAATAATTTGTACGATCTCGAATATTCAAATTACATGCCTCTTCCGCTATTACGTGGCGTAAACAAAGCGTTCAAATTGGAGATAAGCGGTTTCCAGTGAGAGTACAACACCACACCCTTCTCGATTTATCATTATCGAAACAAATATCGCATGGAATCTGATCCTCTCTCCGAAGGGAAGGAAGGAACAAGAAAGGAAATAATAGAGATTCTGTCGAAAGAAAATGAAGGGGAAACGAGAAAGGAAATAATACCGCTGGCTATCCGTGATCAAGCTGGACTGCTCGCGAGCACGGGATAAACTGATTGGCGCGACGAATTTTTTTTCTCGCCGCTCGTCAAGCGTGGTAAATTATTTATAAATCGCTCCCTGCGCTTGCTCGGCTGTCGTCCACCCGTGTAACGACTCCTATAATCGAAAGGCTTAATCAAGGCTAGGAACGCGCGAAAGTAACCTGTTACTTGTCCTGTTACACCCGTAGATTGACGAGGAATTCCTCCTCCTCCGGCCACGTCGGGAGATCGAAGCTGCAAAGGGAAACGCCTTCCGTGAAATACGGCCTCGAGAGCCTTGCTACGTGATTTCTGTCGTTCGTTCCTCGCCTCCTTAGTTCCGACAGAGGATCGTCCTCCTCTCTCTCTCTCTCTCTTCGAGGGCAATCGTAGAACGTGGTCGCATAAGGAAGTAATAAAAGCATAAGGTGATACACCGGCCGAGATAAGGGAATAGGTTCGGTTTAATCGAGTTTCTCCTCTCGAGAGATCCTCCTCGAGAGGGAAAAGGAAGCTTTGGATCATCGGGAGGAGAATGATATCGATGAGGTTTTTTTACGATCGATCCGCGTTATTCGCGAGTTTTCGCATCGAGAAGAGGTCGAATGGTTGTTGGATAGTTTCTTGGAAAAAGGAAAAAAAAGAGAAAGAAAAAGTCTCTCTCTCTCTCTCTCTCTCTCTCTCTCCTTTTCTTCTGGAAAGGAAGATGGACACCGTTGTCGGCGAAGAATTTAATCTGTAATCTATCCATCTAATCTATCCATCGGTTCGTCTATTAAGAATGAAGACAAGGTGAGAATTTTAGCGGCGAAACCGATGGTGTATGTATACGTACACCGCATTTAGAGAGATGGGGTCGCGATTAATAGCGTCAAAACGCGAAAGATTTATCGCGATTGGTTCTCACAAAGTCGTGGGCAATTCGTCAAGCTTAAACGCTCTTTCTTCGAGCGCGCAATTAAAAGGATACACGTAACGAACCATGAGATTATGTCACTGGAATGGCAAGATTAACGAGCGGGCAAATTGATGAACGGCGACGTAGCCGTGTATCCCTAAACCCCCGAGCGGATAGGATACCTAGTATATCATATCTTCGCGTCACGAGTTAATTTCGTACCGTGAAATTTCTGGAAATCATTCGGGGAAAAATGAACGCGCGAAACTCCATGTTTCCATGTACCGTGCACCGTGAGAAAGTGTCGGAGAAATTGCAATTAACGGCGACAACGATCAATTTATCGCGGCGCCACGAGAAAGACGCCTTTTCGAGAAACTTGTAAATCCGTGAAAATACCTTCCCGCGCGGAATATTAAATTATTTTAACGTGCGCGCCGATCCCCTCCTCCACCCCCCAACAAACTAGTTTGTTAATCGTTGTCAAACTTGCTCTCGACCCGATAATAACATTATTACAATTTTCCTTTCCTTCGTCGATCGATCGATCGATCGATCGATCGATCGACAGAGAGAGAGAGAGAGAGAGAGAGAGAGAGAGAGAGAGAAGGGAAGAGAAAAAAGAGAAAAAAGTCGGAGAGAAAATTCCTTCGTTCCTCTCCAAATTCCTCTTCCTCTCCCCCTCTTCAGAAAGCCGATATCCGTGAAACGAGGGGAGGAAGAGATTTTCCGGATCGTTTGCGAATTAAGCCTAGATCTAGGCATCCTCTCTCTCTCTCTCTCTCTCTCTCCACCCCTCCCCGGTTAACGACCGATTATTAGACGTCCATTGTCGTTGCGGTTTTCCGTCGGCGGCATTATTGGTGGCGGTGGCGCGCATCTGTCGGCGGCGGGTCCTCCTCCCGGAGCACAGCTGGCCACGGTCTCGAGTTTCCAGTTTGCGAGCGTTTACGGATCCGAAAAGCCACAAACGCAGAAACCAGAGCCGGGATGAAAAAAAGATGTGGGGAGGGGGGGAGGATTATTTTTGGTAGGCTTGGTAGGTTCCAAAGAAGGGGGGGAGGGGTTCGATGAACTCCTCGTGGAAGTTTTTCGCGTATGCTCGAATGGATGAAACGGGGAGGAGGGGAGGGAAAATCGAGGAGAGAGAGAAAGAGAGAGAGAGAGAGAGAAGGAATCCTCGAAATGCAATTTTATCGTGGATAATAAGCGCGATCGGTCATTCGTTTTCTCGCGTTTCCTTTCCCTTAACCCCGTCGCGATTAAATCTTTCGCGAAGGGGGAATGGATTGCCGCAATTTCACCCGTCGCGCGTCCGCGTAATCGAAAACAAAACCGGTCCGCTCCGCATGGGTCCCAATAAATACCGAATGTACGGGCCCCTGCCCGGAAACCCCAATAAAAATATTAAGAATCGTTTCTTTATTACGACGAAAGTGATTCCCTCGCCGTTGGAAAAAATAAAATGAAAAGAAAAAAAGAAAGAAAAAGAGAGAGAGAGATAAAAAAAAAAAAAGAGAAGGCAGAAGGCACTCGTTACAGGGAGTCCACGTCGTTAACGAGGTCCGCTTTTTCTCCCCGCCCGATTTGAAAAACCGTAAAAACGATCCGATTTAACGAAATTATCGTTAAAATCGACGAGATCTCCCGAAATTTCTAAAGTTGCATCTGGAAATAAATTTTTCCACGTTCCTTCTAAAATATATTCTCTTTAAAGCGAATCATTTACTACTCTCTGCAATTCCATATACTAAATAAACTTTCGATCACTCTTCATCTCGTGATCGTGAATTGCTTTTCCAAGTTATTATTATCATTATATTATCAAAATTATTATTATCATTATACCGCAATATACTCGGTGAAGAAATTGTCGGAAAGATAAGATTTCGACGAAAGAAATGATAATGGGGGATTAAACAATTACAAATTAGAAACAGGAACGGGGAGAATTTTCGGGATTATCCGGTTCCTCTTCTTCTTCGTCCGAGTCGAGTTTTTCTCTTTCGGAGCAAAACTTTGGAGACGCCGTCGATCATTCCGGAATAAATCAAGCCTCTGCCAAACCCCTATATATGGCGACAACGGTGGCGACAACGGTTAACTAATCGCGACCTTACCGATCCGATGGTTCAATCTAATTGGCTGCTCGCCCGCCGAGCTCGCTAATTAATCGTTGGTAAAAATGGGGGAGGGGGAGGGGGGCACGCAAATTGTGATTAAACGGACATCGTTCTCGTACCGCTCGATCCACCGCGAGGAGGACTTTTGTCTCGCTCCCACACACCGAGACGATTGTTAATTGCGCCGGTAGAAATTCATTATCGATCTCGATTTGCATCCTCGCTGATTTATCGAGCTCCTCTCTCTCTCTCTCGAGAGAGAGAGAGAGCGGAGATCGTGCGCCTCGGAATCGACTAGGTCGAGTAGGTTAATTTGCTCTTCTTATACGTGTACACGATTTTTTTCTACGCGACGGTGTGATTAAACATTCTTTTTTTTTTGTCTTCTTTTCACGAAAACTTCGATTCAGTTCATCCGCGCGAGAGCGTTTAAGGGGATAATACAATAACACTTTTGTTTTCTTATGATATAATAATTTTCAATACGCGAGGATATATATATATATATGTATATATAGGAGAGAAAAAGCGAATTTTTGTTGATTTTCTGGTTCTTCTAAGCGAATTAAAAGTTAAAAACGTGGAAAGAATGGACAGGTTCCAAGATATAATCATTTTAATCATAGGCGTATAGAGGGAAATAACTGGATAAGGCCAACTATAAAACTGCTCCCCCTCCTTTAAAAATTAGAAAAAGTCACTTGTCGAGTTTCCTTTCTGCAATCTTCGTATAGGATACTACAATTTGTTTTTGCAAAGTGATTCACGACCAGGCTATTTCCCGTATTTGTTTCGCCTTCCAACAAACTTGGATCGCTTCGATCGTGTTCCTTTTCTCTCTCTCTCTCTCTCTCTCTCTCTCTCTCTCTCTTTAATCGTGCTGGAAGAATCGTAGAAAATGGTTTTGCTATCTCCTCCGTTGATAGTAATTGATTCGAAAAAAAAACGGAAGAACAATTCCTCATCTTTTATCGACCGACCGATCGATCGATCGATCGACGACAAATCACAATTACTTACGATTCCTCGCCTCTGTAAACCTGTCGATCCGTCCTTTGCGAATATCGAAAACGAAACTCGTGGAGAGGACGAAAAAGAAAAGAAGAGTCGATGCGTAAAATTCGAGAGTGAAACGAGACGATGCTCTCTCGCCAGACGGGTTTCCAGGAACGATAGACAAAAGAAAGGGGGAAATATGGCTCTATCCAGTCGTTGTTTCGATATCGTTTCACCTCGTTCCTCGTTTCCACTTGTTTTTACGACCCAAAGCAATACTTCTTCTTCTTCTTCCTCCTCCTCTTTTACGACCACTATCGATCCCTTCTTACCTTTATACCTTACTTCTGGACCTGTCCACGAAACGCTACGTAACGCTCTCGCAGTTGAATGGCAGGAAACGCATCGCGGGTGACCGAACCTCGACTTATCTCGTCCTCGACACACCGTTGCACCCATAAAATCATGTTTTTCAACGTTTATCAACGATCGAACAACTTTCGTGGATCCCTCTCACGTATTATTTCATTTTTACGACTCGTGTTGTTGTTATTGTTGTTGTTGTTGTTGTTGCTATTGGCGAGAGGCGAGAGACGCTTTACGGTATTTAACGAGCATTCGTATCGAACGAATGGAGGAAAGTGTCCGAGCAGCGGAGGCATGTACGCATGTACGCAGGTTTTAGTTACGATCAATTAAAGTCACGGCTATCGCGGGAACGGTCAACTTTCCTACAAATTGAGAAACTTGACACGTTGTCAGATAAAGTTGCAATTGAGTAAATAATTATCTGAAATTCACTTAGGAAACATATATCTTGTTTGGATTATTGGAGATCCAGATTCTAGTTTAAAGTGGCTGCGATTAGGAGTAATCTATTAAATTAAATAGCAGTTGTTGTTATTATCGTTCTTTTTTCGTCTTTTTCTTTTCTTCTTCTTCTTCTTCTTCTTCTTCTTCTTCTTTCGATATATAGAAATTCGATTCATAATGTATACGTATATATATATATATATACATACGCGTTATCTATATTATCGAGCGGAAATAAAGTCGATAAGAATTCTTGCGAGATTCAGACGTAATAAGGTGGGAAAAAATGAAATAATTGGTTTGGTAGATTGATTAACGAGAGCTCGGATACAGTTTTAATCGCGTTATTTAAAGCTTCTCGGGGGTAATAGAGCCGAGATGTTTCGATAGACGTTTCGTTTTATTGTATCGCGATATATTTTTATTATATTCCCCTTATATTTCCCAGATCCTATTTCAAAGATAACGTTCGATTCACCTTTATCGATTTTCTCGTTTCCCTCTCCAAACTCCTATCCTTCCTTCTCCCTTTTTCCTTCCCCTCTGATCCTATAAACGGAATTCCGTTACACGCTTTTCACGAGTTCTCGCGCCACGTGAATTGGCACGCGACGAGGACCGTGCGTCAGAGCCACGGTTGGAAAACGGTCGATTCTCGCAACGGTGAGTCGCGCGCAACTCGATCGCGCTCATTGTGAAGAATTTCGAGCGTAACGAACCCATGACGAACCGAGACACACTGTTTTAACCTAGCCCCACCCATGATCATTTACCGTCGGATCCGACACCTCTCTCCCCCCTCCCAATCAGACGCATTCAAGCCGAGCAGCAGCCTTATCTATCGGCCACCAGGATGCGCATTAACATCTTTCTCGAGGCAGACCGAGGAGAAATAACCGTTAACCGCTTCGTCGCGAAGGGAAGGCGTTCCGGCGCACACTCCCTAACTGTTTCCTCCTCCTCCTTCTTCGACCAATTCCCAACCTATTGTAAACTATTGTCGACGAGTCTCCGCATCAAACGGACGACCGGTTTACGACCGGTGCCACCGTAACGAGCGTTTTCAATTTCAAAATGAAATCAACCAATCAACGCGTGTCCGCGCGCTCGCGAGACGAGCTCGTGCTTCTTATTTATTATATTCCACGGATACAAGGAGGGATGGAATATTTTTTCAATTAATCGAGAATTCGAAGTAGAAGGAATGGAAAGACGTGGTGACGGAGAATTTGCCCTAAATTATATTCCAAGGAATTATACAAGAATACAATTATACAAGAAGGGACTGGAATATTTTTTCAATTAATCGAGAACAAACACTCGAGAATTCGATATATAAGGAATGAAAAGACGGAGAATTTGTCCTGGATTATATTCCAAGGAATGATAGAGGAAGGGATTAATCGACAAACAGAAAAATGGGAAGAAAGACGTGGTAGTGGAGAATTTGTCTTGGATTATATTCCAAGGAATTATACAAAAAGAGATTAATCTAGGACGAACGAAGAAATGGAAGAAATGGAAAGACGTGATGGCGGAGAATTTATCCTGGATTATATTCCAAGGAATGATAGAGGAAGGGATTAATCTAGGACAAACAGAGAAATGGAAAGAATGGAAAGACGCTGAGAATTTGTCCGAAAGTTCCGCCCACGCGAACAATTAGACGAGCGCGAATTAACTATTCTCCCCCTCCCCCTCCTCTCGAGAATATTGAAAATAAAAAAGTATCTGTCGAGGGGGGAGGGCCGCGCATCGAAACGAAGAAGAGGGAAACGAGGGGAGGGGAAGGAGTGGGCCGCCGCTCGTCGTCGTTGAATCCGCGAACGGGCCGTGAATCATATTTCTCTCTCTCTCTCTCTCTCTTCTCGCGCATCCTCCCTCCTCCTTCCCCTCCTCGCCCCGCGCGGAAACGGTCGAAATGGGAGGGAGGAGCGAGCCCGCCGTTTTTTTATCCATAAATCAGGATGGTAGGCGCGAAACGTTACGGGGCTTCCTCGGCGTAACCGTGGCAAATCGTGGCCATCGATTATTCCGATAATGTCATAATCCGCGCATCCCAAAAACTCCCAAGGCATTTTTGCGCGCCACCGAGATGATATTTGTGGCCACCCTCGCTCGGATTATTCCCTTCCCTCTCTCTTCCCCTCCCCTCCCTCCCTTCTACCTGCGAGATCCCTCGTTTTGCTTCGTTTTTTCGGCAATCGAGACGTTCGTCGACCCCGTCAACTGATCGATTTTGCCAAGAAATATATGTATAAGAATGCTGAGTTTTCGTTTCGAAAGGAAATATAAAATTCGGACGTTGCTTCTTCCTCTTGTTCGAAAAATCTCTCTGATCGATATAATTTTTTAATTTCGAACGTTGATCGATTTTGCCAAGAAATATATACAAGAATGTTGAGTTTTCGTTTCGAAAGGAAATGTAAATGCTTCTTCCCCTTCTTCGTTACTCGAAAAATTTCCTATTCCTTGATCGATATAATTTTGCCAAGAAATATATATATATAAGAATGTTGAGTTTCGAAAGGAATGTAAAATTCGGACGATGCTTTTTCCTCTTCTTCGAAAAATCTCTCTGATCGATATAATTTTTTAATTTCGAACGTTGATCGATTTTGCCAAGAAATATATACAAGAATGAGTTTGTAAATGCTTCTTCCCCTTCTTCGTTACTCGAAAAATCTTCCTTGATCGATATAATTTTTCCATCGAACGTTGATCGATTTTGCCAAGAAATATATATACTTCTTGGAATATTGAGTGTTCGTTACGAAAGGAAATGTAAAATGCTTCTTCGTTACTGGAAAAATCTCGTTTTCCCTAATCGATATGATATTTCGACGGAGCGTGGTAACGATCGATGGAAAATGTAGTTAAATTGAAACATCGAGGCAAATTGCACGGTTCGGAATCGTTTGCGATCGTGGTCGGCGTAACATTGTCGTCGCGTGAAAGAGATTCATTCTTGGGAGAGAGTTGGGACAAAGTTATCGCGGCGCGACAATAATCGTATCCTGGCGACGAGGCGAGTCCCCGTTTAAAAATAATAATACGGGGAATCGAAAATGGGCGCGTATTATCGTAGACCAGCTGCCCGCCGATCGTTTATCCATCCAGTTCCCCCGCGGTTAATAATTTATACGCTCCTCGCCTATCTGTCATCCTCGTTCATGCCTCCTATCTCGAGCAAACGTTCAATCCTATCTAATGCGAATACAGTTAACCGTTAAATGAGTTCTCCCCGGGGAAAAAAAAAAAAAAAAAAAAAAAAAAAAGACGATAAACCGGCGATCGAGCATATTCCGCTACACGCTTATTAAACATTTTTAATAAACACGGCGTTTAAGTAAATTATAAATAATTACACCGGACCCCGGATCGAAAATGTCTTATTTTCGAACGGAACGGTTTTAATACCTGTCCTATCCCATCTCGCCTACCGCGTACGCTCGAAAACTTACGTACCGTGCGAACATTTTCCAACATTCGACTTTTTCCCTACCTTCCTAGTTCCCTTTTTTCCACTTTTGACGCGTTAAGCGGCTGTTGTCTTGGTCGTCTCGCCGCCATTTGCGCGAAAAGTGAATCGAGAGATCGAATCCTCTCTCATCCTCGAGCCGTTGCAAAATGTTTGTCGTCGTTGTAAAGATTCGAGAGTCGTGGGAGAGCGTGGATTCGGCGAAACGATCGGTCGTGATCGGTCGAAAAGAGGATTCGAAATGGCGATAGGGGAAAGTTTGGAGCGCGAGTGCGGATATCGAGTCGATAGCAACTCGGAGAGCGGCTTGGGTGTGTATAAAATGATACGCGATATGTATCTCTTTCTTTTTTTTTTTTTTTTTTTTTTTTTGAATCGAAGCTAATAAACAAGATGGAAATTTTATAATTATTCGATTAGGAAGGAGTTGGAAAAGATACGGAAATTTAAAATTTATCTTAATGCGTTAAAATGGAAGAGAAGGAGAGAGAAAGAGAGAGAGAGAGAGAGAGAGGATTGTAATTAATTTGAAACGAATTTAAGGCGTGTTTGTTATCAGATGTTTTCGCCGTGGCGAAATTGTACGCGCTGTGTAAACGTGTGATAATAATATAGCAACGAGTTTTATTAAACTATTCGTAAAGAAAACATCGCGGGTCGATAAGTTTGATCGGTAGTTCCGCAAAATGTAAATCGATTTGCGCAGATTTATACGACCGAAATTATAGTGTAGAATTACTTGTAATCGTTTAAGTTTTTAACAAGTGTATTAAATTTCACGAGATAAGGAGGCACCAGTTTTCAGATACATTTAAACATCCATCCGACCGTTCTTCCTCCGAATTTCGACCATTACTCTTTTTTCTTTTTACACGAAATTAAGAGGCGACGATGTACACTTGTATTCGAATGAAATACGCGCGTAAAGGAAAAAAAAAAAAAAAAAAATAACGAAAGCGATCAAATTCGATTAATTTAATCAGCAAAAGAAAATTAAAGTAAAAAATAAGGTAACTTTAAGGTAAAGTTTTACTCTCCGCTCCCTCTATTCGCATTAATAATCGGCGATTCTCGATACAGCTCGATGCATCGAATCACGCGCAATTGAACGATAGCCATCTAACTCCTTTGCTCCATCACCGCGCACGCTTCCCATCCCCCTCGATCCCTTTTATTTTTTTTCTTCCCTTTTTTTTTCTTTCTTTCTTTCTTTTTTTTTTTCCTGTCGTCTTGGTACACTCGGATCGGTTAACGGGAGGAAGATTTATCGTACGGCGAGGAACGAGTTATTCTCGGCCAGGGAACCAGGGAAATGGGGGTGAAGATTCCGAAGATGGATGGCCGTTTCGCGATTTTTAACACGCTTCTTATTCTTCTTCTTCTTCTTCTTCTTCTTATTCCCCTTATGCGGAAGGTTTTTCGGCAACAGGTGAGAAACTCGATTTGAGAATTGGATGAAGAATTGTGGAAAGCGTGGTGTCCGACGTAACACATCCCTCCCCGCTTCGTCGGCGAAAGATAAATCGCGCGAATTTCGTACGAATTCGTACGAAGGAAGATTGTCCTTTAAAAACGGAATAATTGCGATAATGCGATACCGGTATTTATAACCGACTTCCCTTCCGCTGGATAATTGGATTTTATATTAAAATGAACGACCGAGATTAAATTTATCGCTATGATCGAAGTGCAATGTAAAATGTAAAACGTAAAGTGTGTTTTACGAGCTTACGCGATTAACTTTTCCCTCTCCCCTCCCTTCTCCTCCTCGGTCGTTTATTAACTCTCGTTCGTCGTTTAATTTACATCTGGTCCGTGTATTTGGTAAAAATCAACGCAGAAGAAATTAGAAAAAAAAAAAAAAAGGAAAAGTAAAAGTATTGCATCCGAAGGAATTTTTTTAATCCCATTTGAAAGAGCGAGTAAATCGTATCGTTGAAATTATTCTTTTAAAAATATATATATATATATACATTGTACACGCACAGATAATTCAATGTTATGAAAATGCGATTCAAAATATAAATACGAATGGGATTATAATAGAGTCGCGAATGTTGACAAGTCGGTCGCACAGCGGAGATCAATCGCGAGCGAGCATTCGAGGTGTTTGGACGAAGATACGCGCTAAGTAACGTGTCGAATCATTTGAATAAAATTAATTTATTTATTTTCGCGAAAGAACGAAGATGTATTATATCGATCCACGAACAACGACTTATCTCGGCTTGGAACTCGTCTAGATCGAAACTCGAAAGAATCGACCGCCAAAAATTGGCAATCGTTCTATCTCGATGGAAGGATAAACGAGGGGGAGGGGAGGACCTCTTAGCGCCACGTACGAATACGAATACGAACACGAACACGATATACGGCATCCAGAATATACGGTATAGAAGGACGCGGTGTAAATCCGTGGGGAGGGGTCGAAAGGGGTCGTCGTGCACGAGGGGAAATATGGTATTGTTGTAGGATCGCGGACGGGAATCTATAAAAATTCCAAACATCTTATTCCTTGCTTGAAACGTGAATTTACGATTCTGGATGCCGGCGGGCGGTCTTGACGCCCGGCCAAGATTAATACACCGAAAAGACAAAAAGATCGATCGAGGCGCTTGTTGGGCCCGGGGGAAGGAGGCCGGCCTAGGGGAATAAAGACACCGAAATTAGAATCGGGGGAGGAGGATCCCTCGTGGAAACAACGCAGACGGGAATTAATATCGAGTCGAGGGGATCCTAGGTTCGCGCGAACCTCCCTTGTACCCCGTTGAGAAACGTCCCGTGAATCAACCTCGGAAACGTACCTTGTAATTTCCCTTCCCCTTGCCTTTGACCAAATTTTTTTAAATATCCTACTTTCTCTCGCGGAATATATATATATATATATATATATATATATATGCATCCGTGATCGGTCGTCTTTCTTTTTCACAGAGATTTTGTTGCATTTCAGTTTTGGGAAATTGAATCAGTGTAAACGTATATTATATACGGATCGTTATTTATGCTACGAAATTTTAGAAAATTGTTTTTTGCGTAATTAGCATATATATGTATATAGATGCACGTGGTCGGTCGTCTCTCTTTTTCATAGAGATTTTGTTGCATTTCAGTTTTGGGAAATTGAATCAGTGTAAACGTATATTATATACGGATCGTTATTTATGCGACGAAATTTTAAAAAATTTTAAATTTTTTTACGTAATTAACATATATATATATAGGTGCACATGGTCGGTTGTCTTTCTTTTTCGAGAGTAGATTTCGTTGCGTTTCGATTTTGGGAAATTAAATCAGTGTATATGGATCGTTGTTTATGCAACGAAATTTTAGAAAAGTTTAAATTGTTTTTTACGTAATTAGTATATATATGTATATAGGTGCACGTGGTCGGTCGTCTCTCTTTTTCTGAGTAGATTTCGTTGTGTTTCGATTTTGGAAAATTGAATCAGTGTAAACGTATATTATATACGGATCGTATTTATGCGACGAAATTTTAGAAAATTTTAAATTGTTTTTTACGTAATTAGCATATATGTATATAGGTGCACATGGTCGATCATCTCTCTTTTTCGAGAGTAGATTTCGTTGCGTTTCGATTTTGGAAAATTAAATCAGTGTATATGGATCGTTGTTTATGCGACGAAATTTTAAAAAATTTTTAATTGTTTTTTACGTAATTAACATATATGTACATATAGGTGGTCGGTTGTCTTTCTTTTTCGAGAGTAGATTTCGTTGCGTTTCGATTTTGGGAAATTAAATCAGTGTATATGGATCGTTGTTTATGCGACGAAATTTTAAAAAATTTTTAATTGTTTTTTACGTAATTAACATATATGTACATATAGGTGGTCGGTTGTCTTTCTTTTTCGAGAGTAGATTTNTTTTAGAAAATTTTAAATTTTTTTACGTAATTAGCATATATATGTATATAGGTGTACGTGGTCGGTCGTCTCTCTTTTTCACAGAGTAAATTTCGTTATGTTTCGATTTTAAGAAATTGAATCAGTGTATATGAATCGTTGTTTATGCGACGAAATTTTAGAAAAGTTTAAATTGTTTTTTGCGTAATTAGCATATATATGTATATAGGTGCACGTGGTCGGTCGTCTTTCTTTTTCACAGAGTAGATTTCGTTGCGTTTCAGTTTGTGGGAAATTGAATCAGTGTATATGGATCGTTATTGCGAGAAGATTTTAGAAAATTTTAAATTGTTTTTTACGTAATTAGCATATAGGTGCACATGGTCGGTTATCTTTCTTTTTCGAGAGTAGATTTCGTTATGTTTCGATTTTGGAAAATTAAATCAATGTATATGGATCGTTGTTTATGCGACGAAATTTTAAAAAATTTTTAATTGTTTTTTACATAATTAACATATATGTACATATAGGTGGTCGATTGTCTTTCTTTTTCGAGAGTAGATTTCGTTGCGTTTCGATTTTGGGAAATTAAATCAGTGTATATGGATCGTTGTTTATGCGACGAAATTTTAAAAAATTTTTAATTGTTTTTTACGTAATTAACATATATGTACATATAGGTGGTCGGTTGTCTTTCTTTTTAGAGAGTAGATTTTGTTGCGTTTCAGTTTGTGGGAAACTGAATCAGTGTAAACATATATTATATACGGATCGTTATTTATGCGACGAAATTTTAGAAAAGTTTAAATTGTTTTTTATTATTATTACTATTTTTCTTTTTTCTTTTTATGAAAGTAATAGCGGAGGAACTAGGAGGTTGATTTTCATTACACTTTAACTCGCTTAAAAAGTAATTATCCCGATTCCCGGAGGGGAAATCCTCGCATTCCCCGAGGATTTCCAACCGTGAAGCGTACAAGTTTATGGACTGATCAAGTTTATAGACTCATCCGAGATCTTTTTAAAAGCTTGAACGCGTCTAATTAGTAGAAATATTTTTAACGCGGCCGATAATATTACATCGAAATGAAGTTATATCTTTCTCGAAGATTAGAGCGAACGGCGAAAATAAAAAGGGGAAAGTTAATTGGGTATTCGCGTACCAAGTATTTCATAGATGTTGTTAAAATAATCCAATAACGACGAAGATATATATATATACATATATCTATCTTTTTTTGTCAACTTGTTAATAAAACAAATAGATATCTGTCTCGAAACTTGGAAAAATTCTAAAATGGATCGAACGCGATCCGATCCCCGATTTAAAATCTCTTTCTAAGATAGGAAAATTTCTCTCTCGTCGTGGAATCGTTTTCTCGAACACTTTTTGAGCCGGTGGCTTCCGTACGTTATATACGGGTGCCGACCCCCTCGGGGCGTCGAATTTACATAAAAAGGTATCCGTGTTTCACGGTGTCGTTGTTCCTACAGGCATCCACCCAAAGAATTATGCCAGCCAGTGGCCACTTAGTGGCACAAATTACCCCGGCAAAACGAACAGGAACAGCAGGATTTATCACCGTGCGGCCCTCCGTCCACCACCACGTTGCGCGTCCAGCGTGCGTTTCAACCTTCGGTCTCGAATTCTTTCGGCTTAGATTCGCGCCCAATCCCTTCGATTTTCTATTCCGTTCGCTATATATCATCTTCGATCCCGAGCGATTCTTTTTCCCCCTCCTCCCCCCTATAAGAAAAATAAATTTCTGAGATTCTTGGGATTACGATTCAATTAGTTCCACCGAACCGCGATCCCACTGGCGCAATTCCAATTTTCGTTCAGTTTCCGTCTTCTGGATAGGCCGATGAAAGGGGTCTTTATCCGATTTGGAAGCCCAAGCATGTACCTGGAGCCTGCTACATTCTCCGATTTCTATTTTTTCCCTCCCTCCCTCCCTCCCTCCTTCCTTTCTTCCGCCGTTCGAGAATTTAAGCGCGTGAAAACGAGGCTCCGTTTCGTGGACAACTACCAATTACGTTGAGACGGAAGATACTGTTACGAGGGATACTGTTACAGATAATGACCCACAATATTTATGTTGGACAAATTATCTTGGAATTTTTAATTACGCTTAATAATTCGTATCGCGACGAATTATAATTTTTTTTTAGGGGGAGGAAAAAGAGAGAGAGGAAAAGAAAAAAATAAAGAAGAGAAAAATTGTTCTCGCTCCTTGCACGATGTATCCGAGGTAGAACGATAAGAAACGTGGAGCGATAAGAAATCGGTCGAGCGAGCGGATTGCGCAAAAGCAAAACGGTCGAGGAGCGAATTCTAAAATTGAAGAGATCGGCACGCGAACGAGGACGCGTCTCGTTTTACCCGACGAGAGCTCCTCGAGTGGAAGAGCCGTTGGAAACAATTCAAACGATTCAGCTTGTTCGCGACGCGATTCACCGCGACGTGAATCGTGGCGATATAACAACCGTAAAAAGGATCGGTGTCACGAACCGGAAATAAAAACTCGTTCCTTCTCCTCCGGTTCGGGGCGGGCCGAGCACGTTTAAGGGGTTAAACGGCGACACGCGAAAAGGGGGACGGTTTATCGTGGCGCTCGAGGCCGTCAACAGCCTTCTATTTTGGTATACGAGCCACGAGGAGGAGGAGGAGGAGGAGGAGGAGGAGGAGGAGGAGGACACACCGAAGAGAGAGGCACGATCCTACTCTGCTCTCGTGACATAACCAAGGGTTAGTGCCCTCCTCCTCGTGACACTCGTTACTCATTTGCCTCCATACGCGAAATGTATCTGTAATTTATCTCGATGCCCCACGTGCGCCTTCGTTTCTCTTTCGAATACTCTATCGTTCTGCTAATATTCTCTTCTTGGCCTCGAATCCGAATCCGAAAGTACGAGGCGATTAAATTGCTCGTCCCTCTTCTTCGTGGCTCGTTATCGTTAACTTGTGCCGATTTTAATGGACGATTGGATTTTATATATATATATATATATATATATATATATATATGTAAAATGAGAGACGGTGAGAAGGAATTTATCAAGGGGATAAACGATTCTAAAACGCGTGTGGCGAGTGTGATAAAATTATATAAAAAAGAGAGAGAGAGAGAGAGAGAGAGAGAGAAGGGGATTAACGAGGTGGCGTTTCGTGTAAATATTTAATACATCCATATTGACGTCGGAGCGGGCGTGAAGTTAATAGGATTTTACGATGCTTCGAGCATTAAAAAGCTCTCAAAATGTTTGCGGGACGGCCGTGTCTGGCAGATGTAAACGATCTCACGAATTTCTTCTCCTCGCCGCATTCCTTCAATAAACCGGCCGACACGGAAAATAAACGGGGATCGTCGGAAGTGCGCGGGCCCCGGCCGATTTTGCACCTGTTCCGACTTCCCTCCTCTCCATCGTCCCCGCGTCTCTGTATATTATTCCGCCGTTCTTTTTCTGTTCTTTCACCCTTTGTCGACTCTCGCCATCTTATTTTCTTTCCAAACACCGTACCCCTCTCAACCGATCTGTGGAAATGTTCGAGGAAAATTTCCAAACATAGAGCGTGGTTTTCTTTCTTTCTTTCTTTCTTTTCCCCCCTTCTTTGGGAACAAATATTGGCACGCGATTATAAATTTTCATCTCTCGTTAAATTTTAATTTTGCTCCGAAATAATAACGGCGACGATTATTTTACTCCGTTTGAAACGATCCGTCGCCCATTTTTTTAGCGTCAGTTCGGTTCACATCTTTTTCCACGTAAGTTTTTCGTGGAAAGTTTAAGCGTTTGAGAAGAAGGGAACACAAAATAAAAGCCTTGCTCGTCAGGGAACGAATATCTCTCCAAATTTAAAAACATTTCTCGAAATCATTCCCTTTGATCTTTTGTGATCTCTAATAACAATATCAAAAATCCCTCTCCCGTATATAAAATCTTATATTCTCGATAGTTTCTATCTATTCCTTATTCTACCTATCCCCCTTCCTTCCCCCTCCTCGTATCAAGGGTTACGCGACGAGAAACGAAAGAACCTAGAAAAATGAAATTCAGGCAAGCTTCCTTTTTCAAACTTGTCGAGGTTGAATCGCGCGTCATTCAATCCCCGGCGGAGATAGAAGGAGGAGGAAGAATTCCCCCCAGTGTGGCTGACGGCTCGGAGGCTCAGAGGAGGATTTAAACGCGGCGAGATGAGTAACGAGTCTAACCGCTATGCATCAAGCCTTCCAGTTATTTGTCCTCGTTAAAGTTTTTAGTTTCCACTTATGCCGGGGCTGGATCGGCGCTAATTTGCCCCGTAGACATTCCCTCCTCACCCCCCCTCACCCTCCCCTTGGGGAGTAGATTTAAGCGCGCGCGACGTTTGGAATTTAATCAGATGGGCATAAATTTCATCCGGCCGCGTAATAAATCCCACGGATTCGTTCTTTCATCGGTTCCGATCTCTCCCTCCCTCCCTCCCTCCCCGCGTGTAACCTGTAACCGCTATGTAGGAAGAGAGGAAAAGGACGAGAATACGCGCGGTGCGTACCTACCTACATGTCTGCCTACCTACCTACCTACCTACCTACCTACCTACCTAACTATCTATCTACCTACAGAGAAGTCGTCGTCCCTCGGTCTGAAACGTGAGCAACCCGAACTCCTGTTTCTCTTTCGATCGATTGTAAACGATTTCCGTATCTCGAGCTCCTCTTCGTTTTTCCAGCAGCCCGGCACTTCCGGTTGATCAAAAGCGGTCGAATATGGAATGAATATTGGAATAAAATTCGTAATTTCGAGAAATGGATGCGATGGATGATGGCGGCATTTCCGGTTGATCAAAAGCGGTCGAATATGGAATGAATATTGAAATATTCGTAATTTCGAGAAATGGATGCGATGGACGATAGCGGCACTTCCGGTTGATCGAAAACAGTTAAATGAATATTAGAATATTCGTAATTTCGAGAAATGGATGCGATGGACGATGGCGGCACTTCCGGTTGATCAAAAGCAGTTAGATGAATATTGGAATATTCGAGAAATGGATGCGATGCGATGGTGCGTTTTCGTTTTCGACGTTCGATAGAATTGGAGAAGTGTCGGGTGTTAATCGTGCGTGTGACGCGAGCGTAATAAAATATTCGCACGGTTTCGCTTGCGTTCGTAAAAGAATGTACGTTTGAATTGAGCAAGGTCGGATTATATGCGCGGCTCGTATTGTCACGTAACGCGCGACGAGGCGAAATACGTGTATCGAGTCACGCAGCACGCGCGCGACACGTTTTAAAACGGGGGAAGGAAGTGGCGTTAATGGGTTGGGATTTGAAGTTCGTTTGTTACGTCACAGTTTGAAATTAACTTGCCGGTCGTGGTTTCAACTTCATTCAGTTTGAACTTAACCTTCAGTGGTGAAGTTCCTTTCGTTCTTGTCCCCGTTGGAAAACCGATTGGCCGTGACACAACAACCGTGATGACGAGATATAACGAAACCGGTGTGACGGTATTCGATGTAAAATTTTGAAAGTTTTTAAAAGAAAGTTTTTTAAGAATTTTTGAGAATCGGAAAGCTCGGTGATCAAT
The DNA here is from genome assembly GCF_014066325.1 of Apis laboriosa. NCBI lineage: Eukaryota > Metazoa > Arthropoda > Insecta > Hymenoptera > Apidae > Apis > Apis laboriosa. The sequence continues at coordinate 541,785 of NW_025222414.1, forward strand.
CGAGTCGTTTTCGCCGAAGTTTTTACCTTTACGAGAATAAAATCGTGCAAATATTTGCCGAGCGGGAAAGCAAACAGAGATTCTCGAGAGCAAATTTGAATGACTGTGTTTCGCAAAAAAAGAAAAAAAAGAAAAAAAAAAGAAAAAAAAATTGTTTGCCCAGAACCAACAAATCGCACTCTCAACATTATCTTCGGCTACCATCGATCGGCAATGGCGACTTTACTACTACTGTTTGGGATTGCAAAGTTTTCTACAATAATTCCGTACACCTCGAGCAATTCTAAGATAAATAATTCGATTGGACAATTTTTTTTTTTTTCTTTTCTTCATATACGTTTCTCTTATCTCTTGGAAGAGAAATTTTTCATACCCGACGTTCTAGAATACTTTCTAACCCGTTTCTATAAAAACTTACGTAAAACTTGTAAATCATTCCCCGTTGAAATTCCCCTTCGAACGTAATTCTGCATTCGTTTTCGATACCCGATCGAATTTTATTGTACAATTTTATTATAACGCTCGTTTTGCGCGTTTGCTCGTATATTATTTGTACCGAAGAACAAATAACGAAGATTAAAACCTCACGATCAATTACGACAAATAATCTCGATCGTCGGTAAACGCGCTCTTTGTATCACCTTTATTCAAAAAGAGTACACGTGGTACCTCGCCACGGCTCGATTAACCATTCTCTCCTTCTTTCTCGACATCATCGACGCCAGGTTACACGCGAAAAAAACGAAGAAAAAAAGCGGGACGAAAAAAGGAGAGAGAGAGAGAAAGAGAGAGAAAGAGAGAAAAGAAAAAGAAAGAAAAGGAGGGAGGGAGGGAGGGCGTGCGTGTCGGCCGCTACCGGGAAAAAGAAAAAAAATGGGTGGAAAGGGGAGACGAGGTGTGGAGCGTGTGAAGGGGGTTGGAAAGGAGCGCGAGGAGAGAAAGGCGAAAAGGAAAAGAAAAAAGGGAGAAGGATATCGGGCGACGATCGATTCCTCGTGCCTCGATACAGTTACGCTCGTGTCCCGTGGTCCACGATATATATATATAAGTATATGTATATTCGTAATTTACACGACACGCCATCAACGATCGTTCATTCCCGAGCTTCATTGGTAATTACCACACGATTCTCGAACGATACGATATAATAATAATAATCGCCTCGACGAATATTGCATGAAAGAGAGAGAGAGAGAAATTTTCCTTTCCGCTTTTTCGAATTTGTGCGAGATCGAGAACTCGGAGAGAGAGGAGAAGTGTTTCTCCCAAATATGAGAAAATTACGAAATTTATGCTAATTTACGCATCCGTATATAGCGAACGCGTGATTTTCGACGGGAGCGAATACGAATACTAAATACGCGCGCGTACTCGATATTCTATTCTACAAAATAAGGAAAGGAAATGGGTTCGTCGACCTCGTGAACTTAAAGACTCTCCTCTACAATGACGGAACTGAAAAGCGACACGAGGAAAGGTTATATCTAATAATGGGTGGCTGTTAGACGTAATGATACGTATGTTAAAGGTATCTTAAAATAGTATCCTCAATGACATTGCTCAAGAGGCGTTTTCAATTGCAACTAATGGCGAATAGTAGCGAGTTCTAGATCCCGTTTAACAAATCTATACTAATCAAACGTGTAGATCTTCCTGTCCCTTTTTTTTTAATTAAATATAATTTTCGACGTCGTTCAACTCTCGTCCGTTTCTCCTCTAGAGATTAGACAAATACTGCTGAAATAAATTACCTCGTTCGAAACAACAGGCCATTGTCTGGTGAGCAGAGAGTTCGCGGGGAGAAAAAGCTCGTAAAAGGTTGGACTTCCCATTCAAGAGACATCAAAGTCGATTACATTGGACCCACACCCATGGAAAAGTAACAATCGAACATCAACAGATGGCAAGCAATCTTCGCGCGATTATATACTTGGACACAGTCGGCAAATCAATCTCCGTATAACTTCTCGTCAAATTGGCCATCGTTCCCTAGCCAATATTCCACTACGGTATCGTGCGATGAATCTCATCGCGGCCGAACAAGAAAGTTGGCGCGACAATGCGCCGATGTAACGAGGTACATCAAGATCCGATCGCCGCAGAAACGCGATAAATCAGACGGATAAAACACGGGTAAACCGAGCATTCGTCAATTTCAATCGAGCACATTGAGTTTCCGGCCGCGTAACGCGAGAACACGGTCGTTGGTCGATACAACTCTTACGATATTCACCAACTCGATTTTCTCGAGCCGAATGATAAAACCGAAAACGTTTAAATCAAATATTTATCCATATCTATATTTATATACATCGTTTATCCAACCTCGTACTCGTACGTCAAATACATATCGCGTTTACTATATTTATAATTATAATTGACATTTATACATACACAACCACTTCGATGCAATTATATATACGTTTCCATTTCGAACCGTACGGTTGCTTGTTAGTATACCTTTCCATTAGTAGACGTATCGTATGCATCACTCGAAGCGACGTTACACTCCAAACAATTTCGAGTCGAACAACGCGACACGAACCTCGAAACGAATCTACGTAACGTAGATATTCAAACAATATTCGAATAGAGAAGCAAAGTATATATATATATAGGTATATATAGGTATATGCAATATGTCTAACGTGAACAAGAAGGCTCGAGCATCATCATCGGTCATTACCGCCGCTTCTCGATGGCAATAACAACGGTCGATGAATATTGCATGAGAGAAATTGAGCGTTTTCCTGTCAAACGAACGACGTATCGCGCACAACTTTTTTACCGTCTCTTCTACTATTCCCTTCGATCGAAGTCGTTTGGCGCGAGCCAATATTTATGGTTCACTCGCAACGAACCAATTGCCTGGTTTTTCTCTAGCGTGATAGAGAGCTTTCTCCGCATGGTGGCTCCATGGTCGTCACATGGTCGTTTTTCATAGGCTGCGACCTACATGTCGCGACGCTGTCGGAAATCGGACGGACGTCATATATATACATATTCTTGGACGGCGACATTTTGCACGGTCGCCCTCTACCTCTCGTCTCGTTATCTCTTCAGATTCAATTTTTTCGGTAGCGGAGACGAGAGAACGATGGAGAGGTTATTTTTTAAAATCGGTCCATTTTTAGGCGAGAACGAGGTGGATCTTGGTTAAATAATTGATTCGAGATTAAGAGGGAGTTGCTCGAGGCGTTTTTTTCGAGTTCTCGAGTGTTTGAATTTAAGATGTATTGTTTCACCTGCACACCCTTTTTTTGGAGCGTCGAGTGTTTGATAAGGATGTTTAATCTTGGAGTATTTGAACGTAGGGTAGGTTGTAGGTGTTGGACTGTTTGGTTTTGATGTTTGGAAAGTAAAATTACGGTGGAGGATATTTGGAGTGTGTGTGAATACATTAAAGCATAACTGTTAGAATATTTGTTCGGTAAAGTTTTCATTCGTTCGAAATGTGTTAAACGTGGAAATACAAAAGTATCGAAAATTGCTCGATGGAAATTATAAAACACAAAATATAAAATACAAAGATGATTTGCATATAAGTGATTAATTTATTTTCTTTGATCCTTTTAGTTTTAACTTTTCGATTTGCTTTTACGCGCATAATATACGTAATCATTTACGTAACGTGCCCTTATCAATCAATCAAATATTAATAGCTTTATAATTGCAATAAAAATGTAATAAAAATATATAACTTGATTCGATAACTTCATTAATATCGCTTAATTGGTATAAATAATTGGCACTCGGTTCTTTTTTTTTTTTTCGATTTACAACGTTAAAAGATAGGAGAGATAAATTTTTGAAACGGAAAGCGTATCGTATCACGCGTAATTAACATTATTATAGTTAGTTTAATAACATAGCGACAGCATTGAACAACGATAAAAACGTAAATTCATATTCATAGTTTTGCCTCGAAAATTGAATCTACCACAACCTAGTAATTTTAAAACGTTAATTTCATGAATCTTACGATTCTTAATAAACTAATATACACGTTCGATTCAATCCATTCAAATTTTATACGAGTCAATTGAAAAAATTGATCGAAATTAACGACGATTAGCAAATATATCTAAAAAAAAAAATAAAACCAGCTTAATAATTCTTCGATATTAGAAATTTTCCAAGACTTGAAAGATTAACGATCAAAACACCAATACTACATCTTTCTTGGAATCGATGGAATCGATTACCAGCTAACCAAGTTTCCTAAAAAAAAAAAAAAAGAGCCAATAAATTCTAATTATCCCTTCCACTCGTGTATGTGTCGTTTAATTAAAGCGAGACCAAAGGAGAATTATCGGGACAACGATGAAGTTTCGAGGATTAAGTAATCCTCAGTTGTAAATTTCCTTATGCTAATCGCGGTATTCTTTGAGATTCTTCTCTCGCGGCCCGGAAAAAGTAGATTAAAGACTTCTCGGATCACATTTCTTTTCCCCTGGGATCGGATACGAGATTCCGGTGTAATTATAACCGTCTCTCCGACCGCTGAAATTAGAAGGTGATAATCACGTGTCGCATCGGAACATCGTAAATCGATCGATTTCGATCTCGCCTTTCCACCAACTCGAGTTATCTCACCTGTGTTGAAAACCCGCTCTTTCACCCACCTTTCATATTGATGAATCTCTTCCTGTATTCCTCGACATTGTTCCAAAACTCGTTTTCGAATTTTTTTCCTCTTCAAGGTTTCATAATCTTTTTTCTTTTTTTTTTTTTTCTTTTATATACTTTTTTCCTCGTCCATCCAAAATTCTCGCTATCTCGTTTAAACTTTCCTCTATCCTATACCTCAAGGAGGGATATTCAAAAAGTAAAAATATCCAAAAATTTTTCGCCAAGAATATTATCGTAAAACGAAGTTTGCGCAACATCTCTCGATATCTTACCAATAATTTTATTTTAATCGTATATAAATAATTTCTCGAGTAAATCAACCGCGTCATTAGCACGGTGATTGATAATTAGACGCCCCGTCTATCCTTTCGATAATTCAAGATGGTGGCGAAATGATGAGCGCGTCACGTTGTCGCGATGAACCGTGAGGATTAGTCATGGGTTTCGACGCATCGTTAATGACCTGCAGCTTTAACGAACGTTCTAATTGATTTCTTGGCGCGCTCCTCGCCGATTCTCGCCTGTAACGACGACCACGACGAGGACGTGTCACCTCGCCTCTCGACCGATTATCGAGACGAAGCATCGGCCAAGGTACTCGCAAGATTCTTGTTGCTTCTCGCGCATGCGCGCACGTGTGTGTATCGATGGTCGTCCGCGCATCAAGAAATTGGATAAATCGTTTTGTGCAGCGTTCGACAGGAACGTAGATACACGTAGTTTCCGTAATAACAATCGTATCGAGCAAGAGTTATAATAACGAGACACGCGAAGCGAATCTTAAGGGAAAGTAAAGTGTTTATACTTTCCTTTCCGCATACGTGCAATTACAATTCATAAACACGACGAGGAATGTAATAAAATGTTTATGTTTAAGCATTGAACGGTCATTCAATTGAAGTTGATTGCCTAACAAATTGCAATCACCCGCGAGGCCGACCTAATGGAACAGCTTGCCGCTACCCGTTCTTCCCTACATTAGAAAAATTCCCTCGTGAATACGATTCGCTCCGTCCAATTCGCCGATCAGACAGGCAAGAAGCTGATTAAACCGACCACCTCTCGACACTTTAAATTAGAATTATTGATGGCTGAATGTACGCGAGACGCTCTATTATTATCCACCAGAGTTACGAGATAAACCATAAAGCATTCTATACGAGCAATTTGTACGTGTTACGATTTGTTTCCATCTTTACCGATAGATTTATTGAACGGTCAATTATCGTGAACCAAGCGTCGGTAACCCGTTGTGAGGTCTTGGATTCTTCTTACTTGCGCTCTCTATGAAGAAGATGGGAGAAGGGAGAGGGATTCGAGAGGAATCAATTTTACGAGATATTATAATTTCGAAGTTCAGTTTTTGTTTTCCTTTCTTTCCTTTCTTTTCACTTTTCGCGAACAGCGTTCTATTATATTCTTTCCCTTCCGTTTCGTTCGTTCATATCTTATTACGAAAAATTCCCATTACACGCTATACGTTCTTTTACGATTTAAATTACCGACCGAGGAACAATTTTCGTTAAATAATTCATTAAAATTCATCTTTCGCGCTTAGCCGATAAACAAACCAAAAAGGGAATATATACATATATATGCACCTTTGTCGCGTTTATATCCGAGGTAATAATAATTTTTAGCGCAAAAAGAAAGAAAGAAAGAGAGAAAAAAAAAAGAAAAAGAATATCCAGCATCTCGTGGACGACACGTATTCGCGAAATTACGAATAATATTGGCTACCAGTTTTTGTCCAACTCGCGGGGATTAATCATGATCTCGCGCGTTTTTTTTTTTTTACATACACCGAGATGGAATCAGGACGAAATTGAATTAATCGCGGGGCGACGCGCTGAGTCAGCCAACTCTCTCTCTCTCGTTGGCTACGATTCATAAATATTTCATCGGTGGACGGAAACTCGATGTGCCAGAATTATCGCGACGTTATTATTATTCTTTTATCTCCGATACACACGAATGTAGGAAGTACATAGGAAGTATAATTATTACTGCGATGAGCGAAAACTGTGATGAAAACGTCGGGCTCGTTGCCCATTCCTCATCAACATCGTTCAACAAGTTTGCAACTACGGAGAAAAGGAGTGACAAGCAAGATAAATTGCATCGTCGCCTTTTAATCCGTCTATTCGGCGCTTTAAAACGGCATAGTCTTAAATTCTTCTCGCGCCCCTACGAGAGGAAGCTTAATCTTGGCTCTCCCTTTTTTTTCACCTGTATTTCGTATCCTCGATCGATGGAGCCACCGAGTTGTTAGATAAAATTATTTATCCACCCGGGGCGTGGATTGGACGAGGAAATTTCTCAAAAAAAAAAAAAAAAAAAAAAAAAAAAAAAAAAAAAAAAAAAAAAAAGAAATTGGAAAACGGACGTAATTTCGATAATTACAGAGTATTTTCGCCCGATACAAGAAGGCATTTGCCTCTTTTAACAAGGATCGAATAAAAATTAAATTTATTTCCGTATCATGCGTATGCATGCGTTGGTGAAAATTTCTCTTTTTTTTTTTTTCTCTCGGTCATAAATATCTCTTACAAATAGCCCATTTTTTTCCCCGTTAACCCATCCTTGAAGAGAATAATTTTAGAATTCCATCGATTTCTCGTGAATGACAAATTCATACCGTCTAGGTAGCCGCATCATTAATAATCCTGCTCCACCTCGACGTCAATAATACCCGTTACCGTGTCAAGTCATCAATAATTCCGTTTATGCAATCACGAGCTGCAATCTCTGCAATTTCTTTCTTTCTTTCTTTCCTTCTTTCCTTTTTGTTCATCCCTTCTTTCAAGCCATCGCGTTTCTAGCAACGGTCCCGCGCGCGAGAAAAGACGCGTCGATTTCTCGGGGAGGTGCGATGAAACGGTAGTCCAACTTCCAACTTCGAAACGAGTAGTTTCTTAACCGTTCCCTTGGGACATATTTTGCTCGTTTCTCGACGAGAGTTTCGAGAAAAAAGAAGGCTTCGTTACGATGCAGCCACGAAACCACTTAACCATAACGTATTTCACAGAAGAATGGAGAAAAAAACGTGTCATTTCCTTCAATTCGACGAACGAATATGAAGGGGGGAAAAAAAAGCAAGAGAGCAGATTCTATTAATTCTGAAAATTATCGGCAATCTCGAGAATAATTTTTACAGAAAATCTAATAATCGCAGATCGATAAATTAAACAAGCGATCCCTGTGCAGCGATCCTTTTAATATCCGCCAATCGATTCCTGTCAACCAGAATTATAATTTGCAAATTCCGTTTCGTATATTTTAAGATTTCGTTATTCGGTTAATTAAGAATTTCAATCGTCCCTTTCTCTCTCTCTCTCTCTCTCTCTCTCTTCTTTCTTCCCCCCACCCCTCTGATCACTCATCGCGTTCACGCGCGCGCACCAATTTTACAATATTATCATCGGAACAATTAAAAAATCAGTTGGCGACCAGGTTGGAACGTTTACCTCGTGTTATTATTGCGCGTCGACCGCGGCCGACACGTTATGCTAATTAAATTTCGCTAGGCGAAGCGGGAGCATCGAGATCGGATTTTAATACACAGCCGGGATGGGTTTCTCTGGTTAACGTTCCACGGGGATTTTTAATTAATGGCCTTCCTTTCCGCGGTTCTTTTGATATCGTGATTTAACGCTGGATTCCAGTTTCCACGCTCGTGCTCGTGGAACACGGGACGGAACAAGTGACGGTATTTCATCCAGGATTGCGCAATTTCCAGAGAATTGTCCGTCCTCGTCTCCCCCGTCAACATCCCTTCCTCCGATGACGAACAAAAGCATTCAGCGTGCGCTGGGCATCCATGCGTTCGTTAGAATACGTTTATTATATAAAATATATATATATATATTTAAATTACTAAAATTAATAAAAAAAATGTTTAATTGTACAAAAATATCTGTCCGCGTAGATTATGATTTCTGGTTAATCCGCTTCATGAGAATAAATTTTAAATAGCCGCGGTGTATATGAGTGTACAAAGGTGGAATAATCAATTGGCTTTTAATCGAGGAATTGGAATCGAACGAATTTTCAATAAAAATTCCAAAATATAATTATAGGACGATAAGAATCTATAGAATTTAATTGATTTATTTACGCTTTCTCTCTGAATTCTATACTGCTGATGCATCGAGATTTTTATTTAAAATGCGCGTGAAAATAGAAAATAGATACATATATACATATATACTTATCAATTAATTAATTTAGGTAATATAGGTAAATATCGCGCTAGAAAGAAAAAAATGCGCGTGAAAGTAGACGTTTCCTCATTGACCAATCAGACCCTTGGCATTCCTTCCTTGCGAGATTTTTTTTCAACGCGTATATACCCGAGGCAAATAATTAATTTTTGACAAAGTGTACAGATAAATTGGTACACGATGACGAATTTGCAAGGTGGAAATGAAACGTTAAAGGGGACGCTAACGAGACTCGACGGGCCTTTTAAACGCTCGAAGGTAAACACGATCTTGCATACGCTCCCCGTTCGCTCGGGTGACACGTGGGTCTGAAAGGAATAAAAAAGAAGAAGGAAAAAAGGCCACCGAAGGCGCGGCAAAGATGCGACAAAGAGAATTACAAAAATTACACGGGTTCGAGGGGGCTTCTTTCACTCTTTCGTACCGCGACTCGAGACTTGTCAATTTGCATTAACAAATTGCCACTTGGCGACATCGTTATACAGGCCCGTCCTACGTTGGACGTGTCCTGCCGCTGTCCCTCTTCTTTCTGAATTTCTCTTTCTCTTTCTCTCTCTCTCTCTCTCTCTCTCTCTCTCTTTCTCTCCTCGTCTCGGACGGTGATTCGCGCAGAGCGGAGCGGCGCGCGTGCGCGTGAGCGCAGACGTTAAAAAGGAAAACGGTTTACTCGATCGGTTGAACGTTGGAAACAGGAACGGAGAGGGGGACGTGAAATAAACGCGAGTCGTACTGTTTACACGGTGGTGAAATTTACAGGGCACAGGTGGCTGGGATCACGCTGCGCGCACTTGTGCGATCGCGTGTCGAATCGCGTATCGCGTTCACCTTGAGAATGAGACTCAGGAATAGATAAGGGTGGACGGTTAAGGAAACCCATCGCGTGCGACAAAGGAGCGCGAGCGCCCTCCACCGCTCCTCGGTGGAAGCTCACGGTGGAAAATAAAGAAGCGAATTGAGTAATGAGACGAGATACCGGACCTTTGAATATCGGGTGTCTTTCTTTTCCACGCTCTTTGCCACGACGATTTAACGACTTTTGAACGGCTCGTGCTCGATAAATAGTAATGGTTCGTAATATCGCGGACATGCAGCAATGGCGCCTCCTTTGATGTCCGAAACGAAGGTTCGTTTGTTCGAATATCGAATTAATTTATCCAACGCGATGATATAATGGTTAAACGCGGAGTAAAACGATTAAAGCGATTTTTGATGTCGAGTATATATTATTCGAGTATTATATACACGTACGTGTTCGATTACAATATCTTTTACGATTTATTAAAAAATAATGGAACGGCAAGTAAAATACTGATACTCTCGTTTGAGCTACTGAAAAAACAGTAGTTTTTGTTCGATCGTTCTTCTTCTTCTTCTTCTTCTTCTTCTTTCTTTTGGTTTATTCTTCTCGTTCACGCGGAGGCCCCTTGTTCGCGCCTTACTTATTAATTTACGACTGCGCCGTGTTTCTTCCATCGATTATACACGGGTCACTAATAGAATCGGTATATCGGTATACACGTAGACGATTACTCGTGACGATTAGGTCCCAGTTTCGAGCTTGCATCTTGAATTTCACACGTGCGTTTTCTGCGTTTTCGTTTCAATCATTTTTGTGACAATATACACGGATACACGAATCTGTACGAGATTGAGAGGCGCTAGAAGAGAGAAATATCACGAAAATGCGCGCTTTGTCAACATACAATTTGAGGAAAATTGCACGTTTGTATACCGGCCACACAAGATCCCCTTCCTTCATTATCGATCTTCAATCAAATGGCTCATACCGGCGGGAATATTATTACAATTATTTTTAAGCCCGGTATGCGGTTAATAATTACCTACAATGTAACACGCGTATCAAACGTAATCGTAAACCACGACCGGAAGGGTGGATTGAAGCTACAATTATTATTTAGCGACATGTCGCTGCGATGTTATCGGGAACTAGGCGGCGATGATGCTGCCTCGTAGCCGCAAAACGTTTGATTATACTTGATCTCGTCCCTTAGAGTATTTCAATTCCCATAATCGATACCCTTCGGAGGAAGGATTGGTGGCTCGATGGTGGCCGATTTTGTTGGCAATTTGTTGGGAAAAATGCACACGAGCTATACTTTGTACTTCTCTGCGCGCCGAGCAAAAATAATCGGGAATGATTACGCTCTAAAAAGAGGCAAGAGTAAATCGATGCACGACACATCCGGTGGATAAATCGACGCTCGGTCGGTTAACAGATGGTGGGAAATCGGTGGTGGTGGAAAAAAAGGCCAAGGCCATTTCTTCTCGAACCAAACAAACTTGATCGCGCGGGGAAAAAATAGAAACTTTAACCTCGTTTCACCAATTAACGAAGTCGCGAAGATTCTTTCCGAGTAATCGTCCATCCGATTTTTTCCAGCGATATTTCGATGGAAAATAAAAACTTTAACCTCGTTTTACCAATTACAAAGATTTTTCGAACGATTCTTTCCAAGTAATTATAGATCGATTTTTTTCCACCGATATTTTAATAGAAAATAGAAATCTCGCTTTATCGTTACGTTGCAAAGATTCTTCGAACGATTCTTTCTAGTCGATTTTTTTCGACATAGAAAATAGAAACTTTAATTTCGTTTAATCCTTACGTTGCGAAGATTCTTCGAACTCGACCGATATTTCGATAGAAAGTAGAAATTTTAATTTCGTTTTATCGTTACGTTGCGAAGATTCTTCGAACTCGATCGATATTTCGATAGAAAATAGAAATTTTAATTTCGTTTAATCGTTACGTTGCGAAGATTCTTCGAACTCGATCGATATTTCGATAGAAAATAGAAACTTTAATTTCGTTTTATCATTACGTTGACCAATTTTTTTCTAATTAATCGATTTTTCCCAGCGATATTTCGATAGAAAATAGAAACTTTAATCTCTCTTTATCGCTACGTTGCAAAGATTCTTCGAACGATTCTTTCTAATTGATTTTTTTCGACATAGAAAATAGAAACTTTAATTTCGTTTAATCCTTACGTTGCGAAGATTCTTCGAACTCGATCGATATTTCGATAGAAAGTAGAAATTTTAATTTCGTTTTATCGTTACGCTGCAAAGATTCTTCGAACTCGATCGATATTTCGATAGAAAATAGAAATTTTAATTTCGTTTAATCGTTACGCTGCGAAGATTCTTCGAACTCGAGCAATATCTCGATAGAAAATACTAACTTTAGCCTCGTTTTACCAATGTTACCAAAGATTCCGTTCGAACGATATCTTTCTAACCGATCGATTTTCTTTTTTCTTTTCTTTCCAGCGATATTTCAACGAACATCCGTGTCCAGGGGTCAACTGAGGATCCAAGGTGTCGCGACTTGCCTGTACCTGTGCATGGATTCCTGTGGTCTTCTTTACGGCTCGGTAAGTCAAGCTTCGAGCGTAGGAAAAAGTTGCTCTTCCTTTCGATAAAATCGCTCCGTAACACGCCTCCGACGTACACGTTCGAGAGGCATTCCACGAGAAAGAAAACCCAAGTGGCCGAGTGCCACGCGACGCCGACCGCCTCCTCTTCCCTCCACCTCCTCTTCCTATCGCGTGATACGCTATCGCGCCCATCTAAATTACAGAAATCCAGCGGGGAAGAAAGGATCGAGGCCTCGCGCACACGCACACGCACACACACATACCGATACCTCATCTCTACCCAACCCATGGATCACCGAGAATTCCATGGGTAAATGATTTCGTTTCAACGATCACGAATCCAGTTACGATTCCAGGAATTTCTTTTTTTTCTCTTTTTTTTTTCCTTCCCTCTCTTTTAATTCCCGAAATTGGAAGATCGGAAAGTTTGGAATTTTTACGTTCCAATTTTTTATCCCATCAGTGTAGCAGACACGAAATGAGTCAAATTTGCGCAAGTAGGCGAGGAAGTAGTTCGGGTCGGCGAGGGAGAAACGAGGCGAATAGTGGGAAATGGGCCGTTTTCGAGGCCTTAATTAAACCCGATGACGTTTTGAACGAAATAGAGGAGCGAGTACGCGAGCTGCTGAGAAACAGGTTTAGCCCTTAACTACTATCGTTCCCTGTTTCCTTCCTTTTTTTACACCGCTGTAACTAGTACCGAACAAAAGGAACTTCGTTCCATCGCGGGGTTGATACACTCTCGACTCTCCGCGCACCGTTTCGCGACGCGAATGGCCGATTAATCTCGTCAACGTTTCGCAACGCAGCCGGCAAATCGGATATTCGATTCTTTCGAAACGCGGCTTTCGAAAAATCAGCACCAGGTGGGGGGCCAGGTGATCGATGCTTCGATCGCAATTACGATTTCCACTCTCGGCGGAGCTATTTCCCTCGTCTTTATTATCTGAAAATTACATTCGAAATATCCACGCGCTATTTATTTATTTATTTATTTATCTATCTATCTATCTATTTATTTACGTCGCGCGTCGATTACTCGTTTCGAGGTGTCAATTTGAAATTTGAGATTTACAGCTTTTAACTATTGGCTTTTAATTTTTTTGCGCCAAGAAGAAGAGGAGGAGGAGGAGGAGGAGGATGAGGAGGAGTCGTGACACGAGTTTACGATCTTACGAAGATAACTGAAATACAGAATCACTAGAATTTGTGTTGGTCAAAGGGACGAGATCTAGCTCGTCTCCTCGATCAAACAGGCTGACAGAACAGGTCTCTCTCACGAAGAAAAAGAGAGAGAGAGAGAGAGAGATTAAAATTTCCCGCTGCACACTCGAGCGAACAATAATTTCGATTTAACGTCACGAATTCCAGAGTAATAATTCTAGAGCGTTGGAGAAATGGGACTCGAGGGGCAGATCGATAAACCACTCGGGGAACGTCAGCGATGCGAAATCAAAATGGACGCGAGATCGCGATAATGCGTAAAACGCGTAAGCGACGCGATCCAGCTTGCTCTTCTTCGCTCTCTCTCCCCCTCCTTGACAACCGTCAAACAACGGAACACACACACACACACACATCTCGCACAGAGAGAGAGAGAGAGAAGGAAAGAAAGAAGAATAAGAAGAAGAAGAATTGAAATACACGAGCGGATATCTAACGAATAACGAAATGGACATGCTCTAATCGAGTTAGAATCGAAACGAACGCGTGGCGAATGATGGCAGCTCGAGCCAGCCTCCCGTCTCGTTAAGGAACGTTTCATTAAAATCATGGGCCGAGGGCCATCGTGAATGGAAAATATCGAATAAAGCCGTATCGTGGATCTGCTTACCACTTCTCGGAATACACCGACTCTCTACGCCGAGTTTTCATTTCCGTTTTAATAGAGACCGCGTATCTGGCGCGCCACCGATCATTGACGGGCCGATCATAGCGCTCGTGGATTATTACCTCTCCTCCCCCTCCCTCCTCGCTATTGATACGCGTCTCGAATAGGACAGCTCCATTACTCATGTAACGATTTTCCATTCGATCACTTGGGATTCTTCTTGTTTGTTCTTTTTTTCTTTTTTCTTCTTCTTAACTAGATCAACTGCAGATAGGGCGGATATATCTGTGTTATAACCGGACGCAATTATTCCGATGACGTTTGATGTCGTGGGATGAAAACTCAAACGTTGTTCGCCGTTTGAATTATCTTCCGTTCGACAACCGGTGCGGTGATAAATCGGGTGTAAAGTAAGAGAGGGGAGGGGATATATAATCTGGAAAAAGATGGAAAGATTGGCAACGATGCTTGGTGTCTTTCCATTTCTTGACTCGAATTATCCCAATATTGTTGGATATTTCTAATTTTATTTCTGAGGCGTTCGATCATTTCGATCATCCTTCGAGCTCGAAGCTCGAATAAAACTTTCGATTAATGACGATAATGCTTGGTGTCTTTCCATTTCTTGACCCGAATTATCCCAATATTGTTGGATATTTTTAATTTTAATCCGATCTCGAGGCGTTCGATTATTTCGATCATCGTTCGAGTTCGAAGCTCGAATAAAACTTTCGATTAATGGCAACGATGCTTGGTGTCTTTCCATTTCTTGACCCGATCAAATTTTCCTAATATTGTTGGATATTTCTAATTTTAATCCGATCTCGATTCCGCGTTCGATCATTTCGATCATCGTTCGAGTTCGAAGCTCGAATAAAACTTTCGATTAATGGCGATAATGCTTGGTGTCTTTCCATTTCTTGACCCGAATTATCCCAATATTGTTGGATATTTCTAATTTTATTTCTGAAGCGTTCGATTATTTTGATCATCGTTCGAGTTCGAAGTTCGAATAAAATTTTCGATTAATGGCAACGATGCTTAGTGTCTTTCCATTTCTTGACCCGAATTATCCCAATATTGTTGGATATTTTTAATTTTAATCCGATCTCGAGGCGTTCGATTATTTCGATCATCGTTCGAGTTCGAAGCTCGAATAAAACTTTCGATTAATGGCAACGATGCTTGGTGTCTTTCCATTTCTTGACCCGATCAAATTTTCCTAATATTGTTGGATATTTCTAATTTTAATCCGATCTCGATTCCGCGTTCGATCATTTCGATCATCGTTCGAGTTCGAAGCTCGAATAAAACTTTCGATTAATGGCGATAATGCTTGGTGTCTTTCCATTTCTTGACCCGAATTATCCCAATATTGTTGGATATTTCTAATTTTATTTCTGAAGCGTTCGATCATTTCGATCATCCTTGGAGCTCGAATAAAACTTTCGTCGCGATTAATTTAACTCGATCTCGATCGGGGGAATGAAGAAATCAGAGGTGAGCCGCGATAAATTCAATGTCCAATTTACATTATTACTCTCTCTCTCTCTCTCTCTCTGTTCACAAGGAATCGAATAACGTGCCCCCGAGATTAGAGTATCCGATAACTGCATAATCTACATAACACGAGGCAGCTAGCTAAGCAAACGTTTCGTTGGATCCTGCCTGTAATAGATCAAGCCTGTTCCCTCCGCTTCGTTTGTCGCGTAATTTCTTCTGACCGTTGAACGGATACGGATCGAGTACCTTCCATTTTCTATTATACGTCGTGCGCCAACTACCATTCCCTTGCCCTTACCGGGGGAACCGTTTATCGGCAAAATTATTAACTCTTTGCACTCGACTTGCTCGTCGCATGGTTCGAAGCGATAACTCGAGAGGTGATTCGAGAGCCCATCACTTTGGATTAGAACCAATAATTATTTATTTACGATTGGTTTTCTTTTCTTTTTTTTTTTTTTTTTTTTTTTTTTTGGAATTTTCGCTTCGCTCAGGAATGAAACTTTGCCAACCACTTTAAGTATGATCTTGTCAAGAACGATTATAAGAGATAGGGAGATTTTCTTATCTCGAATTGATCTTCGGCATCTTAGTCTCCGAGTTTGACAGTAGTGATAAGAGGCGATTAGGAATATTATTTTCGAAGTTTTTGCGAGAGATTTGATTCTTCGTTATTGAACGATGAAATTATTACTTCTATTTCGTAAAGGAATCGATAGGGGATAGAGAGAAGGAGAGGAAGAGCGATTGAAGCAAGTGAATAAAGGAGAAAAATAAGAATAACGTGAGTGAACGTAACAGGAATTAAGAAGGATTATAAAGGTTATATTCGCTCTCGATGGAATAAGAAAGGCGAAAGACATTTTCATTTGTCCTGATAAAAATGGAGGATGCGTTTTGCCGAGCCTTTTTATAAAACGTCACAACAACTATTATAACCTTTAACATCCGACAAATTTTCTTTCTTTATACGCAAATATGCACAAGATATCATTTCGAGTCAGCCACGAGAAATTCATTCGAACGCGAAAAATCGTCTCGAGTTGTATCGACCAAGGAAGAAAAGGCTTCGAGTGCAAATTAGAAGATGACTAGGAATCGAGGAGGAGAACCTACCGAACAATCCGTATAATTCTTGGAAAAATGTAATAATGTAAAATGTAAAATGTAAAATGTAAAATGTAATAAGACGCGATAGAAAGCAACAAAAAAAAAACCAAATTGCTTTTAATTATTCATGCGAGAAATATAACCTTTAACATTCGACAAATTTTCCTTCTTTATACGCAAAAATGCACAAGATATCATTTCGAACCAACAACGAGAAATTCATTCGAAAACTTTTGGAAAATCGTCTCGAGTTGTTTCCAGTGCAAATTAAAGGACGACTAAGAATCGAGGAGGAGAACCTACCGAACGATCCGTATGATTCTTGGAAAAGTGTATAAGACGCGATAGAAAGCAACAAGAAAAAAAAACGAAATTATTTTTAATTATTCGCGCGAGAAATATAACCTTTAACATTCGACAAATTTTCCTTCTTTAAAAAATTCTTTAAAAAATGCACAAAATATCATTTCGAGTCAGCCACGAAAAATTAGAAAAAAAAAACGAAATTGCTTTTAATTATTCTCGCGAGAAATTCAACCTGTCCTTTTTTTTTTTTTTTTTTACCACGCAGCACGGCGGTTACATGTTAGGTTATGTCGTAACGATTCAGCGAACGTCCTCGTCCTCCCATTAAAAAAAATATATACGGCCGCAAAATTGAATTTGCCGTTGATTAATTGAGATAGGAGCGGGGATTAAATAGGTGTAAACGACGTAAACGGACGCGTTGAAACGAACGGGGAGGAAAAATATCGAGTTTAAGAGGGCCCGATATCGAGCGGCCGAACTTCGATCAAGTCTCCACGATAACCATCTTCGTACTTATGTATGTATTCACGCCACCCATTTAATAAACTTTCCCCTTCGGGAAGAACGCGTTTCGCGTTTCGCGATGGATAAAAATAGATCGAGCGTTTATCAGAGGTTCCGTATGTAAATTAATTCGAAAACGGGACGATGCGTGGTTTCTTTTTTTTTTTTTTTTTTTTTTCTTTGGAACGATCGTTTCATATATATATATGTGTATCTGTTCTGTTGCCGTGGGGCAACATCTCGCACCGTGAGCGATAGGGAACATCGGACGCATTATCCCGATGTGAATCTGGGAATCTGGACGAGGTCGAAAAGTTCCATATCCGGTCGCGTACGAATTTATTTAAAACGATAGAGTAACGGGGGAAACGATATTTTGCATCGCCGCTGTTGCCGCACGAATTATTATTGCGCGATTAATGGAGAGCGAGTCGTGGAATTGCATAGATGGAGGGGGGAGGGTGACAGGATAATTTGAGATCAATTGTACACAAGTACGTATATCTTTTATATAGTTTCTATGTGTACGTGTATCCTTGTATCCATTCTCAAGTAAAGTTTATCGCTTGTGTTATCTTTCTTGTTTTTTGTGATATTAAAAAATGTTTGGGATAAGAGTCGAATGGTTTCGAGGGGGTTATGATTTTACGCGATCAATCTTTTTGGCGAGTAGACGCGTTAAGGATTCGTAAGGATCAATTTCTTTTTTTTAAATGGGATTTTATATTTTTTGATTCGTCGATAGGTATAGCATTCTGTCATAAAAAAGTATCAAGCCATTTATATAAAAGAACTATTGGTTTAAGGATATATTATTGAGATTAAATTTAATTATTTGTTAAACTAGAAGTTTTTTGCTATATATGGTTTAATACTTTTTTATAGAGAATGCCGAGCTGCATCTATTGATGCAATAAAAAATATATGATGTTATTTAGAAAAACCACGTTGACCTTCATAAGTCCTTTACGCGTCTATTTAAAAAAAAATTAATAACGCGAGATTGTGCCCCCCTCGAAACCATTCAACTTTTATCCGAAACATTTTTTTAATATTACGAAAAATGAACGAGATATTGAAGGTGATAGAATTATATGACCCATCCCATTCCTTGATCCTTTAGAATTAAGTAAACTGTTAAAAAATGATTAATTCCTGAAAA
Source organism: Apis laboriosa (assembly GCF_014066325.1). Lineage (NCBI taxonomy): Eukaryota > Metazoa > Arthropoda > Insecta > Hymenoptera > Apidae > Apis > Apis laboriosa. The sequence continues at coordinate 560,460 of NW_025222414.1, forward strand.
TAATGAGTGATAAAAAAAGGTAAGTATAGGAAGGTAAGTATAAAAGGTAAGTATGAGGTAAGTATCTCGAATTCCAGAAAAATTGCGTGCCACCTCTTTCAGGATTATGTTATCTTGATAAAAAGTCAAAAAATCGGTAAAAATTTCTGGAATTCTAAACAAAAAAAAAATTATGCCATCTCCTGTTAAATTATATTCACCTAATACAAAGTTAAAAATTTGCTTAAAAATTTGCTATTCGAAATTTGGACTTTGTATCAGGAGAACATAAGTTGATAGGAGGTCGTTCGAGAAATTTTTCCAGGAATTTCGCCAATTCTTGGAAATGACGTCAAATTCCTAGAATTATCGAAATTTTCGATCGACTGAAATTTTTGATCAATTTTTCGACTTTGTATCAGGAGAACATAAGTTGACAGGAGGTCGCTCGAGAAATTTTTCCAAGAATTTCGCCAATTCTTGGAAATGACGTCAAATTCTTGGAATTTTCGGAATTCTTGGAAATGACGTCAAATTCCTAGAATTATCGAAATTTTCGATCGATTGAAATTTTTGGCCAATTTCTCGACTTTGTATCAGGAGAACATAAGTTGACAGGAGGTCGGTCGAGAAATTTTTCCAAGAATTTCGCCAATTCTTGGAAATGACGTCAAATTCTTGGAATTTTCGAAATTCTTGGAAATGACGTCAAATTCCTAGAATTATCGAAATTTTCGATCGACTGAAATTTTTGGCCAATTTCTCGACTTTGTATCAGGAGAACATAAGTTGACAGGAGGTCGCTCGAGAAATTTTTCCAAGAATTTCGCCAATTCTTGGAAATGACGTCAAATTCTTGGAATTATAGACAGAACGAAAGAAATTTTTGTCTAATTTTTCGATTTTGTATGAAATCTTAGATCCTATATACCAATTTTTTAATATTTTTAAAAATTAAAGCTTTTAATGAAATTTTACACATACTTACCGTGATACTTACCGTTTCCATACTTACCTTTTAAAAGCTGCTATTTTTTAAAGGTATAAACATTTTTTTTACAGTTTCCTTAAATCTAGATACTTACCTTTCGTAATACTTACTTTTTTACAATCAAGGCTGCCGTTTTTCTCGCAGTATCGAACGTTTTTTTGCCCCTTTTTTTTAATCCTAAAAGATTTAGAAACACATAAAGATTATATAATTTATTATTTGAAATATCTCGTTTATTTTTCACAATATTAAAAAATGTTTCGAATAAAAATTGAATGGTTTCAAAGGGAGAATATTCTAATATCATTACTTTTTCCCTAAGTGATTGCGTAAAGAACTTATGAAGATCGAGGTTGTTTTTTCAAATGGGATTATATATTTTTTAATTCATTAATTGATGTAGCTCGACATTCTCTACAAGAAAGTGCTACACCACTTGTAGCAAAAAACTTATAGTCCAATAAATAATTAAATTTAATTGAATATCTCCTTAACTAATGGTTCTTTTGCTACAAGTGGTAAGTACTTTTTTATAGAGAGTGCCGAGCTGCATCTATTAACGCATTGAAAAACGTATGATCCTATTTAAAGAAAACAACGTTGATCCTCGCAAATCCTTTACGCGTCCACTTACGAAAAAACTAACAACATCATACTATACTCCTCTTGAAACCATTCAACTTTTATCTGAAACATTTTTCGCTACGAGCAATAATAATTAATCAAAATGATACGTACCGTATTACGTATATATATTCTTATATCATCTCTTTACGTATCCTTACATGTACAAAGATATCCATACACTAAAAATTATAACGATTCAAATGTAGTGTCATTTACTTATACGTTTAAAGAAAGCTTCTAATAATTAGAAAGGAAATATTACCAAAGTAAAGATTTTAATTTTACCAATGATCTCTATTTTCCTTGCTTCTTTACAATTTTCGATGGAACACCGTCAAAGCGTAATAAATCCAAGAGGGAAGATCGTATCGTTTAATGAAAAATCGTATAATTCGATTATTATCCGATCTTTCCTCTCCTCGCTTTTCCAACAAAAGATCGTAATCGCATTACCGGCCATCTCGTCGAATTATTATTGGCATTAGCGATTCAACGATGGGGGAAAAAAAGAAAAAGAAAAAGGAAAAAAAAAAAAATATCGACTCGGTGAAATTTCAACGTTAATTTGAAACGTTTCACGCTTAACCAGTTTCCACGACATCCCCCTCCATCTGGTGAAATCAATTAAGGGGAAAGAAAAGTCGTTGTACCGGGTTTGCATCATAAATTATAGTTATTAAGGGATGGCGGGAGAGCCGTTTAAAGAATGCTTCGATCCCAATCTAAAGGTTCAATTATGAATATGATACTCGATCTGCCTCGATCGATTGGAAGGATTGCAATATTTCCAATCGAAAAGTGATGAGTAATTTCGCGATGAGGAGTGTTCGAGTGTCGTCGTTATCGAAAAGAGAGAAATTGCTCACCCTTCGATAAGTTGGATGGATTCGCTTCGCATAAACGTTTGACGCGTGTCAAACGGTGAGATTGACTTGGAAATAGAGATTTCTCGTTACGAAAGAACATCGGATTCGAAGACGTAAGAGAGAGACGTTGATGATTAACGGCAACGATATTGAATAAAATCCAATCGATTTCCCGAATTGTATCGCGTGGGAATAAATTTTTGAACGGATAAATTTCTTGTTGAAAAATACGCGTATTCGATTCGCGAAACGCGATCGATCGAATTTCTTCGATCTGGAAAAAGGACGGATCGAAGAAAAAAATGTGCTCGAGCGTTAATTTATCTCCTCCCATAGGATCGGTGTGACGCGTCGTATGGCACATTTAACACAATTCCTGATACCTATTGCGTTATATACCGTTCAAGTGACACAAGTGATGGATCACGTATTTCTTTTCTACGAATCGTTAATTGGTTGAAGGAGCATATGGGCGTTCTTCTTGTAACCGCGATCTCCTAATTATATCACCGTTCACAGTTCCAACGCTGGAACGAACCGTGAATGAAATAGAGAGAGAGAGAGAGAGAGAGAGAGAGAGAGAGAGAGAGAGAGAGAGAACAAAATCCTGGAATAGGAAAGAAAAATTCTCGATTCTTTCGTCGTTCGTTATTTCGTCACGTTCCCCTATCGTATTAAATTAGCACGAAATTATTACCCTATAAAACACCCTGTAATTTCTTCCAACATCATTTCGAATAGACCATAAAATAGAAAGCAAGAAATCTCGTTTCAAATCCGTAATCCCCTAAAACGCAGCCGATCCAGAACACGCGTTTACAACGTTTAGAAGAAATTATATAGTATCCTATCGATTTCCAGCTATATAAAATCGTAAAATCCTATAAATAGCAATTATATTACAGGGAGGGGAGGAAAGAAGGCGGACGAATCGTTCAATTAAGATCCGGAACCGGTCCAAAGGAATCGAATCGAGTGTCTTTCTCGGGGGGGGAGGGGGGATTGAATAATTCGAATAATAAATTGGACCAGGATGGGTCGAGGGGGAGGAGGATCGAGGCGTGAAATTCGGGCGTAATTATCATCATCTCGCCCATCTAGAAACACGCTTTTAATTAATACCTGCGTTCCGAGGAATACACTCTCCCCTCCTCTCGCTTTCCTCCTACGACCTACACGCGCGACCAACACGAAACCGCTTCACGAGTTTCACGAGTTTTACGAGTTTTTCGTTGTATCAGATTCGTATCTGTCGCGTCTTATCAATGAGCGGTTTATATCGATATCCGTTTGGCAAGCCAAACGACCCATTGGGGGACCAGTTTCGTCTTATTAGCGTAGAAATCGACGTTTAACGCGAGATCTATAACGCGATATCGAAAAATTTTTTTTTTCCTACGGCCTCGCGTAAATTGATTGACGTAACGCTCTCGTGGCCCCCTCTCCCTCCTCCTATTCCTTCTTTTCTTTCTTTCTTTCTTTCTTTCTTTCTTTCTTTTTTTTTTTTCTCTCTCTCTCTCCTTCTCCTCTATCACGAAGATCTGAATAACGAGATCGAATTCTCGAACGGTGCCCGTTGAAAGGTGAAAGCTGTTATATACGGCGGGCGATGTATTTATTTTATGATGTCAATTATACCGACTTGTCAATGTTTATTAATGCCAAGTTTCTAGTCACGTGAAAAATGCAAATGGCGGAAAAATTGGATTGATAGAACCGCCGTTTACCGCGATTGTTATCGATTCGATTGATTTATGCCGGTGTTGGTCGGACAGGTTGTATATTTTGCCTGGAAATAAAAGATTGGAAAATAAGCGGGGAACAGGTTGATGTCTCTCCTGCACTTTCAAATTAATTTCCCCTTCCCCTTTTCCTGTGTTCCGTTTTTACGCAACACCCGGCTCTTTTCTTTCTTTCTTTTCTTTCTTTTTTTTTTTTTTATTTACATCTCTCTCCCGGATCTATTAAATTTCGAAGAAATTATTCTCATCTGAAATCCGTATCTTTTCTCAGTCCTTTCGTTTCTCTCTCTCTTTTCGTCGTGCTCTTTTTTCCTTTTCTTTTTCTCCTCCTCCTCCTCCTCCTCCTCTCTCTCACCGTTGGAGATCGGTTCAAAACCAGTCACATTAGTCGGTGACTGTAATCGACACTGATCGGATGATCGAACATTCGGTCGAACGTTAATCCGACAATTGAAGAGTGGCCGTAACATTGTATTTAAATAAAATGGGTATTTACCGTCACTCGCTCTCTCGATCAACGAATTACCGATGTCATACAACGTTTTAAGACGATCAAATCGGTAATCTTCGAGTCGAGTCGAATATTCGTCCAGAAGTTGGTTCCCTTTAATCAGCCGGACGATAATAAAATTCAATCACTCCGCCTGTTTCCCGGAAACTTGAAACGAGCCACTCTCTGGATTATTCCCGAATAATCCCCGGTATAATAATCAAAAAAATTCCTAGATTTATTTATTTCTTTCTCTCAATATCGAAGGTGGCGCCTTCGAGGAATCGCGAACGCGTAAACACGCGTCAACCTGTTTTCAACCAACAACTACCATTAACCGGTAATTAAAACTATCCTATCGCTACGCCCAACTCTGGCCGGTGATTAAACGAAGAGAGAGAGAGAGAGAGAGAGAGAAATTGGAGGGTCGATAATTACACGGATTTTCTAATTATTACTTTGCACCTATCCCTTCCAATTGCCGGTACACGGTACATCGATCGAGGGAAGCGGAGAAGATTGGAAGAAATATCCACGCGCTTTTCCTTCGTGAATAATCAATTTATTATCTAGGATAATTCCCTCTTGTACGTTGCGTGTCACTTTTCCATTTATTTTCAAAAGAAAGATTAAAGATTGTTGAAGTTACACGATATCGATATTATTATTCTCGTTCTCTCCGTGAATGAGAGAACAAATATGAGTGGGAACGCACGGTGCATAATAATAATTACGGTGCAAGTTAAACGCGAATTTACTTGCTCGTTGAAATATATATAACCGAGTCGGACGAAAATTGTTCTCGATTATTTCAATTATTATTATCATTGGATAACATCGGTGAATATACGTATATGCGTATATATACATATATATACGGAGCTGCGGTAATATTCCATGTCATCAAAACGTACACGATGAAAATATCGTGGGTAAAACGATGGCGATCGGCGATCTCAAGGCTAATCCCTACCAACTTGACCGATTCAGGGTTAATAATCGGGATTCGAGATCTCGAGAACCACCTGATACCGGTCGCATCTTTCAACATCGTAAAATTTCCCCGCCGCATCCTGGTGAAGATGTGATATCGAAACGATATCTGGAAACGTTATACCTCCCGTGGCTGGCCTTATCCTTTTTGGCCGCGGACAGCGGCCGCCCAATAAATCCTCCACGCTCCTTCTGTCACTTTATTAACAGGTGAGGAGGCAAACGATCGCCCATGCGATGCGTATAATTTAAATTATATCGCGGCGAGAGAAGCGTATCATTAAAGGGAGGGGGGGCGATAGCTGAGAGGAACAGGAGAGAGAGAGAGAGAGAGCTGATATGCGCGCGCAAGCGTATAGAATATTTGCCACCCGACTCCACTTTCCACAGTTAATGTCATACCTTGTGCATTGGAGATAGAAGAGAAGATACGATAGGAAGTAAAGTAAATTTTCGTTGCGAATTTTCCGCTCTTTTCGTTTCTTCTCGAATTGGCACGCGATATATCTTATATCGCCGATATATCTTAACGTCGAAGAAATCAAATTAACCAAGTTTGAGCGATTATCCATCGCGAGGAAGAGCGCGCAAGAAGAAATTTCGATGCTCGTTCGAGCAGGCGATTCGGATTCGATTCGAGGGGGTGGAAATGGGAAAAAAGGAAAATATTCTGCGGATTCTCCTTACAGAAAGCGAGGCGCCGTGGAAAGGGAAGTGAGATGGAACGCGAGTGTCTATAAGGATCGAAAGAGCGCGCTCGATTATCGCCCGATATGATGCGCGAATGAAACTCGGCAAGTTGTAGCCAAAGGAGGAGGAAGTCTCTCTCGCGTATAGGCGTATAGGTGTCGCGTATAGGTCGAGAATAGAGTCGAAGGCCGTTTCAATGCCGACCGCATCCTGCGCCTCGCACGAGTTCACCTTGCTACGAGATTTCTTTTTGTCACGTGCTCTCTTTCTTCTCCTTTTTCTCCCCCCTCGAACTCATCGGTCTCTCTATGAATTTTAATTCGTAAAACATTATCAGAGGAATATTCGTGAAAAAAGAAAAAAGGGAGAAGAAAGTGACGTAGTAGCTCGATCATATATTCCTCTCCTCCTCGTCGCTTTAGGAGATTTCTGGTCGAGGAAAGATGCGATCTCTTAGGGGAGGAGGGAAACAGATGGATCATTTTTAACCCCCTTCTCATCGATCTCTCTATGAATTTTAATTCGTAAAATATTATTAATAAAGGAGGAATATTCGTGAAAAAAAAAAAAAGAAAAATGTCCTCTTTTCCTAAAAATTCTCCTCTTTTCTATTCGATACGATGAGAGAAAATCTCTGGAAGAAAGATCTCTTAGGGGGGAGGGAACAGATGGATCATTTTTAACCCCCTTCTCTTCGACCTCATCGATCTCTCTATGAATTTTAATTCGTAAAATATTATTAATAAAGGAGGAATATTCGTGAAAAAAAAAAAAAGAGAGAAAAATGTCTTTTTTTCCTAAAAATTCTCCTCTTTTCTATTCGATACGATGAGAAAAGATCTCTGGTGGAAAGGATCTCTGGAGGAAAGATGCGATCTCTTAGGGGAGGAGGAAACAGATGGATCATTTTTAATCCCCTTCTCATCGATCTCTCTATGAATTTTAATTCGTAAAATATTATCAGAGAAGGAGGAATATTCGTGAAAAAAGAAAAAAGGAAGAAAAAAGTGACTAGTAGCTCGATCATATATTCCTCTCCACCTCGCTTTAGGAGATTTCTGGTCGAGGAAAGATGCGATCTCTTTGGGGGAGAGGGAGCAAGGGAACAAATGGATCATTTTTAATCCCCTTCTCTTCGACCTCATCTCTCTATGAATTTTAATTCGTAAAATATTATCAGAGAAGGAGGAATATTCGTGAAAAAAAAAAGAGAGAAAAATGTCTTCCTTTTCCTAAAAATTCTCCCCTTTTCTATTCGATACGATGAGAGAAGATCTCTGGTCGAGGAAAGATGCGATCTCTTAGGGAAGGAGGGAACAGATGGATCATTCGACCTCATCGGTCTATAATTCGTAAAATATTATTAATAAAGGAGGAATAATCGTGAAAAAAGAAAAAAGAGAGAAAAAAATCTCTTCTCCTAATTCCATTCGATACGATGAGTGACGTAGTAGCGACCATATTCCTCTCGCCACTTCACGAGAAGATCTCTCGATCGAGGAAAGATGCGATCTGGAAGAAGAGGAACAGATGGATCATTTTTAACCCCCTCCCCGCTCGTTAAGCGGCAGGAATTTGCGGGGAAACAAGATCTTATCCCCGCATTTTTCCTTCTCTTCAACTTTCCTTCCTCCTCGACTCGAGTCCACGAGCTTCGAAAATCGAGAAGAACGACGCCGCCTCGGCCTCATCCTTCAACGTGTGTAATCGATAATACGTATATAAGAAGGAAGGGTAGAGAGGAGGGGGGGGGGAGGGGGAACGCGTTTAATTGACAGCGGAGAATGGAGTGGAACGGACGTGTAACCATTATCCTTATCGAGGATTTCCCTCGGTCTAATCGGGTGTGTACGGATCCTAGCCGGCATAAATAAACAAATCAGCGCGTGGAGCAAAGTGGGGAAGGAAGAAGAAGAAGAAGAATAATATTGCGTTCGCGTGTCTCGTGTGCGTAAACAGCGCGACTACTCGCTCATTTTTCCAATTCCATTTTATCAGCAATTGCTTTCCCAATTAACTTATGCCGCCAGTTTGCCTCGAGTCGACCAATAATATCGTATATACAGGCATTTTGTATTTACCAGGTGGTCTGCTACCGATTTCCTTCTCTTTCCACTTTCTTGCTGGCATTTCCGATCAGCCACAGGTGGACGATCATTCAGGGATTTGTTCCATTTATCCGTTTTTTTATAACAACGTTTTATAAGCTAGCATTAAGAAAAATTGCGGGCTTGATTTCTACAGCATCCTCGAATACATTTATTTCCAGTTTGGCGGGGGAACAGCAGCGCCGCCTCTCCTGCTGACTTTCGATTCCAAAAAAAGAAAAAAAAAAAAAAAGGAGAAAGAAAAAGGGAGGAGAAGGTTAAAACGTTGCGCTTGAAACGGATCCAAAAATTCCTCGATGAAAGCTCCAGTTTCCGCGAAATCTAATTTTCCAGGGGTGACGCGTACACGAGCCGCCGGGTATTTTCTATTTTCGCGACCGAGGCCGCGGAGAGACGTCGACCGAGACCCTTTTTCCCATCCAGCCAGGAAGTCATCGAAACGAACACGCTCGCCGAGACGAGCGTCTTCCGCCTCCTAGCCTTCTTTTTCTGGTTTAAATCGGGGTCAATTTGAAAGTTAAACGAACTCTGCCCGCCTCGCGGACCACGAAAATCCCGATTTAGAGAGAAGCTCTCCAACGCGGCCGAGCCGTGAACCTCGCTCGCCTGTTACCAGGCATCCTTCGCGTTTTACTTTTTCCATCCGCCGCCGTGATGCAATACCCGGTGAAAAGGAGAAAAAGCATCGAAGAATTCGACCAAGGAATATTTCTCTGAGCGTTCCTCCTCTTCTTCGAGAGGATCGTGCAAAGGGGATGATGATTAATTTCTATCGTTACTCGAAAGAAAGAAAGGAAAAGAAAAGGAAAGAAAAGACAACAAATATTTGCCACACTTCTTCGACTACCTTAACCAGACATCTTAATACCATCCCCAATTCCAGCTCCAGTCTCGCTCCACGTGTAAGCACTTCTGGCTAAGGAGAGAGAGAGAGAGAGAGAGAGAGAGAGAGAGAGAGAGAGAGAGAGATTACTTTCCCTTTTTCTGTCGTCGTTTCTTTCCAGAGCCGACTTTTTCTAGTAAAAAGCAGGTTTACCACAGGTTTGCAACAACGCGCAACGAACGCCTGCGGCCTGGGTACTCCCCCGTTCCCCAATTTACCCAATACGCCCCCTCGAACGACTGACCGATATTCGAGATCGACGCCACGCTTATGACGAGATGCAGGCCGAAAAAGCGCGTCTCTTATCTCTTATTACGGATCCAATTAAAGTTTCGTCGCGTGCTGCGCGATGATTCGCGATGTGGATGTGGAAGCGAAGAATGTGAAACTTATTTGTCCTTCGATAAGAAATTTTCGATAAAACGCGTGGAATAAATGGATAGCGTTTTATTGGCGAAAGGAACTTCTTCTTTTCTTCTCTTCTTCTTTTTCTTCTTTCTCTTCTTCTTTTTTTCTTTAATAGGCGACAAATTGCCGGCGAAGCGCGGAGCGAAGTTCATTTCCAGTTCCAGTTGATAAAATCTGGAGGAAGTGGCATCTTTTTCTTCTCATTTCTCGAGAAACTCGTACACTTCTCGTTACGTGGCTGCTCGTCGCGATTTTATTTTTAACCGCAATTTTTCGCCTCGCCAACCATTTATAGCGGTAACCACTCGTTCCAATATCAAAAATGATCGTTTAATCAAAATTTATCATCTCCTTATCGTCGATCGATTAAATTTTACGCATTGCCGCGATACAACTTCGCGCCTTCCCTCGAGAGAGAGAGAGAGAGAGAGAGAGAGATTCCCAATTTGCGTATTTATCTTCGCGTATCGCATATTTCTTTCGTTCCGCAACAAGAAGATGCAATCTTTCTTTCCGATTTTCACGATATTTTTCGTTCATCGCTTTTCCACGCGGAAACGAAACCGATTATTCCTCCTCGTTCATCGCGAAAAAATCGAGCGAAAAATCGACGTTTTCGAGCATCCGTAAATTTCCAATATTTAATCTTTCGAGCATCTTTTAACATCTTCGTCGTGTAATTTTCCACCAACGCGTGTGAAATCGTATCCGACACCCGTCGGCCGCGTTACGGCGAATTATCGCGAATGTACGCGTCCTGCGGGCAATCTTTGCTTTTTAAGGGAGGAGGGGGGTTTCGCCTTTGGCGAGATCGATCTTGATTTAAATATTTAACGAAACGATAAAGAAGCTACCCGTATGTATATACATCTTTCAAAATCCGCCGCTCGATCGGCTCGATCGACTCGATCGACTCGAAACTTTCTTATTTATACACATATTCATTACCGTGAATTTATGAATTATCACGAATAACGAATTCGAAATATAACGAAGAATTCGTTGGTAAGAGTAATTCGATGTAAAAGGATATACCTGTATTTTAGAAATATTTACTACCGTAAAATATAAATGATATAAATAATATTATATTTCAACGTTAAGATCAAGATTTTCAATCATAATATTTTGCTCGATAATGTAACGCATGTTATGGATGCATGCCCGTTTATTCATCGTTCCGAAACCACCGCGTTTATTTTCTTACATCATTTCGACGGATTTTTCAACGATTCTCTAATTAATCGGGTGATTCTCGTATCGGTCGTAAAATGTAAAAGCTCTATAATTCCGAGATCGCGTCGTTGGGACGAGGTTGCCAACGAGCGTTTAAAACCGTTCATCCTCGGATCCTTCTATCGGTATCATCCTATCGGTTCGAATCGGATCGAGAAGGACCGCTCGAAAAAAAGGGGGGGGGGAAAAAGAAAAGAATGAAAATTCACGAGGGGAGAGAGAGTGAGACCCTCGCAAAATGCGATAACGTCGAAAACGTGGGGCGCAAAAACTGCGAGGCGAACGTCGTTTTGCAACGCGTCCATCATTAACGTAAACGATGTCATCCACTCGAATAATCGGCTCTAATCCATCCAACGCTTGATGATAGGCATTAATTCGATACGAAAGGACGTGCTCGAGCCCGATAAAAAATGTTGGAGCGGAACGTGGAAAAGAAACCATGTCGCGTTACGACGGTTAACCATACCCTGTTTCCATGTTATTTATTCATTTGTAGCTTAATTTATAGCTGCTAAATACCGCCTCGAGACACGTCCTACCTGTACAATGTAGCCGGTTAATGGCCCGTTTAAAGCCCATGTTCTATCGAAAATGTGACCGCGTTTGATCCGTCCAGCGTGGCTTCTCCCAACGGGAGGCGAATTAACGCGAACGATGCTCTATTTTACGGGAGGCCTCGCACCAACTCCGCGACTCTTCGTCCCTCCTCCAACGTCCCTTCTTCCGACAACGCACGAAACTTGGAAGAAGAACTCGTGTGTGCGCGCCTGCGATGGAAGGCAACGCAGAATTAGAATAACCCGTAACGATAATGACGCGATATTACGGCATATTAATATTATATCCCGTGTCGTGGAGGCGAATTGTCTTGTTTTGCCGCATTAACAGCGGCGTCTCGACGTTAATGAAAAGTTACGGCTCGAATTTAGGCGTGATCGAGATAAAGTGGGATCGTTTGTATCCTCGCGGGTATAACTTTAACGCAACTCGAATCCCCTTCCCTTATTTTATTCGTCGCCGTTCGTCGCGGAAAACCCGACGCGGGCACGAGAGACTCGACATCATCGGAGAAGATTGCATCGTGTTCTCGCCACGTGTTCCTTCCCCTGGCTAATCGCTATCGCTTTCACCTTAAACCGAAAGACAGAGATAGATAGATAGATAGATATATATATATAGAGAGAGAGAGAGATAGATAGATAGATAAACAGATAAAGAGAAAAAGAGAGAGAGAGAGAGAGAAAAAGCTAGAGAAAATTCACCTTTTCAACGCGTTCCTTGTCCTGGTTAATCGCTCCTGCTTTTACCTTAAACCGAGAGAAAGAGAGAGACAGATAGATAGATAAATAGAGAGAGAGAGAGAGAGAGAGAGAGAAAGCTAGAGAAGACTCATCCTTTCGACGCGTTCCTTGCCCTGGTTAATCGCTCCTGCTTTTACCTTAAACCGAGAGAAAGAGAGAGAGACAAATAGATAGATAAATAGAGAGAGAGAGAAAGCTAGAGAAGACTCCCTCTTTCAACGCGTTTCTTGCCTAAACGCTCTCGCTATCACCTTAAACCGAGAGAAAGAGAGAGATAGATAGATAGATAGAGNGAGAGAGAGAGAAAAAGCTAGAGAAAATTCACCTTTTCAACGCGTTCCTTGTCCTGGTTAATCGCTCCTGCTTTTACCTTAAACCGANGAGAGAGAGAGAGAGAGAGAGAGAGAGAGAGCTAGAGAAGACTCACCCTTTCGACGCGTTCCTTCCCCTGGTTAATCGCTCCCGCTTTTACCTTAAACCGAGAGAAAGAGAGAGAGAGAGAGACAGATAGATAAATAAAGAAAGAGAGAGAAAGCTAGAGAAGACTCACTCTTTCAACGCGTTTCTTGCCTAGACGCTGCCGCTATCACTTTAAACCGAGAGAAAGAGAGAGAGAGAGAGAGAGAGAGAAAGCTAGAAGAGACTCACCCTTTCAACGCGTTCCAGCTGGCGCGTGGAGGCATTACATGGCAGGGTTGCTGGCAACGACGCGTAAAAACGATTGCCTCTCGTCACGGCTCGTGCTAAGAGGGGGTAGGGGGAGGGCGACGGCCAACCTCTTGACAGCCACAAGCGTCCCGGTAATGGCTCTCCAAAAGTGGGCAACGTTGCCACAAGCGTGCCGACAGCCGGTCGTAAAATCGGTCGGAAGTTTTAACGGGCGAACGCGGTTTCGACGAGTCCGCTGCTCCGAATCTCGATCCGGCCCGCCGCGAAAATCCTCGATCATCAAGCGCTTCTTACAGCGCGCTTCCCCTCCCCCCGAAGATTCTAAACGCCCCGTTCACGGGAGCGCGCGCTCCACTCGACCGTTTAATTTCCAACGTTATATTTAGTTCGAGCGCGACGCGAGCGTTTAGACGGACGAGTACGCGCGCGCAAATTCACGAAAATTCACCGCTCGAAAATTTTTGGAGACGATCGAAGGATCGAAGGTGGACGTTGTTCCGTGGAAGAAGTTTCGAAAAAAAAGAAGGAAGAGAGAAGAAGAAAAATACGATCCAGGGATCGTTCTAGGCGTCGGTGGACGACACCCGCGAACGTGTTACATCGAGTTACAACTCGGATGGTGGCGAATGAAGAGAGAGAGAGAGAGAGAGAGAGAGTTGGCTGTTGGCAATTGTTTAGTCACGGCCGAAGATAAAAATAATGACGGGGCGGTCCGTGTTTCGTGGCGCGTCCACGTAAATCAGTGTCGGGCCGAGAAGCTCCTCCAGCCTGGACGAGACAGAGAGAGAGAGAGAGAGAGAGGAAGGTATACAACGCGATAAGATCTCCTCGGCTCCTTCGCTACGAGGACGAGAGCCGAGCCACGGCCGGCTAATTATCTTAAATACTTAATTTGTACCCGTGGAATCCGAGACTTTTCCGAGGAACGGGTGTTCCTTTCGTGCCTTTCCTCCTCCTCCTCCTCCTCCTCTTTTCGTTCTTCGAGGCGAGGAGGGAAGAAGGAAGGAAGAGGGAGTGGAAATTGGTCTCATCCGCGGACGAGAGATCCATGGAGATCGGTATCCCCAATTATTTCGAGCGCGTCAAAACGGGGTTGTTCGCCCCGATTCGGGGTGTTGTTGGTCGCTTGCTCGCGCAGCGGGTCGTCTCCGTTTCCCCGGTTCCGTTTCCTTCCACTTAATTCGACTCGTTTGGAATGCCGTTCGTAACGCGCACACGCGCGCTTTTGGTGCAACAACCTCTGAATAACGCGCGATCGCCGGGTGTCGTACGCTGCGCGGCGCACTTTCGGTCCTCTTCTCGGCCGCTAATGGTGTCGAAGGGAGGGAGAGAGAGAGAGAGAGAGAGAGAGAGAGAGAGAGAGAGAGAGAGAGAGAGAGAGAAGAAGAGGGGGGTTTCGTCGCGCGTGTGCGTCGTCCGTGTTCGTGGAATTTTTTAATGGACACCGTGGATCCCTTGTGATCCGCATCTAAATTAGGTAGCGCGGGTATATACACGGATAAGTAGACACAGTATAGGAGATAGGAAGGGAATCGTAATAGCGAACACTCGTGCGCCAATTACCATGTAAACTCGCGATAAATTGTGTTGGCTTGCTTAATGGCGCTAGGAGGGATTCAGTTTCTTCGCTCGTATCGTGTTTATTATTACGCCGTTTCCGTTCCCCTGTTTCGCGAAACCGTGCACACTCGTTATTAAACCAACGTTTACAACGGGGCAGAGAATGGAAACGCGACGAGACGCTACGAGGAGACGCGTATCGCTATCTGCTGTTGTTACGCGCGGCGTGGAAAAACGCGTTTCGATCGGAAGAAGAAGAAGAAGAAGAAGAAGAAGAAGAAGAAGATAGCGATTGGAAGGAAACGGCGATCATCCATCCCACGCGATCCCTTGGTCGAAAACAAAATTCCTCCACCGTCCCGAATAGGAGGGCGCAACCGTTATCGCGGCAGGAAGTAGACGCGTATAAATTAAAGCGTTAAAGCGAAGAGATAGGGGGGGGGGGAGATCTCTCAATAAAACCGAATGCACGAAATAAATATCGATAAACCTATCCTCCCCTCCCAATTTCTCTAACCTCGGTCGCGTTTCCATCCGACGGACGGGATTCTCTCGCGAAGGGGAAGGAAGAGCGAAAGGGGGAGGTCGACGATAAAAAGGTTGTGAATAGATGTAAAACGCGTCCCGGTGGATCCTGGTGGTTGAGCGCTCGGCCAGAGCTCGAGGAGATAACCGAGCCCGTTAACGCCACCGACGCGATGTCCCGGATGAAAATCGGCGAATAACCGGATTACGTTATCGCGTTCCAGCAGCGGGATCGGTGAATGGAGGCAGGCAGCGGGTCGAATCGAATGTGCCCGGTTTCCTCGAGCGCTTCCTCGAGACGACCTCGAACGCGTTTCGCCCGAATTTCTCGGAGAGTGAAAGTCGACGCGAGGAATCCTTTTATAACATACATCTCGTTACATTTCTCTTCCTTTCTTTTCGATTCGAACGACTACCCTCCCCCCTTCTCCTGTTAGACTCGCGAAATGGAACGGAAGCCCATCCACTTGGCCGATCGGTTATCCCGCTACTCTCACGTGTCGATAAAGTTAAGACATAATTGGATCCTCGGTCGAGGCGGCCAGCAAATTTACGAGCGATGCCCTCCCCCTTCTTCTCGCCCTCGCATAAAAATCCTCGAGAGATCGGCGTGTCGCGCGAGGAAACGGGGCCCCGTCCAAGGCGAAAAATTGGTAGAGGGGAGGGTGGATCTCGCGAGGGGGCGTGGCCGAGGAGAGGGAGGCGAAAGGGCGCGAGCGAGGCGAAAAGCCGATCGGTTTGATTGAAGCAGCGTCAAACGGCAGCCGACGGGGGGTTGGCTCCTCGAGTTTCGGCCGGCTTTCAACTTTAATTGGCTGTTCGCCTTATCGACCGTGGTGTCACATAAATATATCCGGCCAACGATCCAACCCCGACTTCGCGTTACTTAAACGAAGGGACACGCGTGAATTCTCGTGGTCGTGGGACTCCATGGAAAATCGATATATTCCATCCTTTCGTCCTCGTCGCCGTCCTCGGCGCGAGACCCACCGCGGAACCATTTTTTCCCCCCTCCTTTCTCTCCTTTTTCGTCTCCCCACAGCATTTTTTGTCTTTTTTTTCCGTCTAATCGGACCCGAGCCACGAGAAACATGGAAGATTCGGAGGATTCGGCGACCGGTTGTCGTCGACTCGATTTTCGGCCGGGAGGGAGGGGCACGTTAACGTCAGCGGTTAGAGATCGATATTAATTTACACGAGGGCGAGGATGCACGGCCGTTAAATTTCGGGGATTCGGGAAACGAAGATGTTCCAGAACGAGAGATTCGAATCGGGACGGGATAGGCGTGTGTAAATAAAAAAAAAAAAAAAAAAACCCCTCTCCGCACCGAGGGTTCTCGATTGGAAATCGTGTTCTTATCGACCCTGTTTACGAGACGAGATATCGATATATTGTGTTTCCGATTCTTCTACGCGCAATGTTTATTAAAACGAGGCGTCCATTCAGATTTTCCCTCCCCTAATTTCTTTCGAACCGAACGATATTTCTTGGTCGAAATATCGTATGCTAATAGGACGCGATACGACGTGGATGGACGTGGATGCGAGAGGTTAAAGAGGTTGAGTTATGGTAATTGAAAATTCTTCATCTTCGTCGTCGTCCATTCGGTTTATTCGTTCGTTCTAGATCCAGTCCAGTGAAAATAATATATTTTTTATTTTCAGAATCGTTAAAAGATTTTTTCCCCAGATTACCCCATCCGTCTTAATTACGAATGATCAATGAAATATGATGAGGGAAATATGAATATTCCCTGCCAGGGCGCGATCGAGATCGAATCTCGGATCTCGTCGTAAACCTCGACGATAGTTTATCGGAGATAGTTTATCGGGGCGGTGATCTGGCTGGATCTCGTTAAAATCGGCCACGCTCCTCCTTGTCCCCATCGTACATCAGTCGCCGTGTATATACTCGCCGTTCCTCTCTTTTCGACAAAGATACACACCCGCGATCTCCTTCGATTCCCCTTCCCCTCCCCGTTCCTTCGCCGTTCGTGACCACGCGACATAATTCAACCCGCAGACGGGCACAAATATTATGATAGACGATCGTTTCGTGAGCTTTTTCAGGGCCGCTGAGATTCGACCGAGGCCCGGGGCAGCCAAGTTCTTTCTTCCTTTTCGATCTATCTTCCGCAATTCCAAATAAATTGCATTCCTTCCTTCCTTTCCCCATAAAATCTTTCGAATCGCTTGATTCGCGACGAGTCACGCGCCCGATTAAAGCAAAAATTCGCCTTCGACACTTTGAGAGAAAAGAAAAAGAAGAAAAGAGGGGGGGGGGGAAAGGGAGAAGGGATTGAAACGACAATCGAAACGAGGGCGCGAGAAAGAGGAGGAGGAGGAGGAGGAGAAAGGAGAGAAAAAGAAAGGAAAAAAGGAATCGAGAAGAGAATCCCTGGATTAAAGCGTCCGATGCTCGAACGCGAAAAAGAAAGAATGGAAAGAAGCGGGGAATCGCATGCGCACGCCGGGCACGAGTAATCTGTCTTTCCAGTCGAAGATCACGAGCCAGGCGGAGAAGGAGAGGTATTTCTCTCTCTCTCTCTCTCTCAACGTTTCGTCTTGTTTAGCGGTGTCCCGAAAAGGAGCGCAACAGTTTAGGGACGGTAGAGATCTCGTGGTGGCGTTTCGTGGCTCGTGGGTGACCGGTGGGCGTTCGAGGAATGCCCCTAAATAATCCTCTCTCTCTTTCTCTCTCTCTCTCTCTCTCTCTCGGCCGAGAGAGAGGCGGCCGGTAAAACGTTCACCCTTTTTTTTTCGGGTTCTCAAATTTTCGTGCTCGTGAATGGACGTTCCCCCGTGGGAAAACGTCTTATTTCTTGGGGATGCTTCTGGCCGGAGATTTATAAGAGACGCGCGCTCGCTCGAAATTTTCCCTTTTGCTCTCTCTCTCTCTCTCTCTCTCTCTCTCTCTCTCTCTCTCTCTCTCTCTCTCTTCTTCTCTCTCGGGGCGAAGGGAGATAACGGAATCGTTGTGGGTTTCGTGTGGCTCTGCACGGGCCACTCTACGCCTTCTTATTTCGACTTTTCGCGGTTTAAATATTGTACGATATATATTTTGTGGTTTGTACACTGGAAGGAAAAGAGAAGAAATATATTTTACGCCTTCTATTTTTACACCGTGTTTTCAACGCGAGTCCGAATCTCGAACACTTTCTTCCTCTCGAGGAAATCGCGAGCCCGTTCAGGGAAAAATGGATAATCGTGGAAGGAAGTCGATCGATGATAGGAATGTGGTGAGTCAAGCACCATTGTGAAAATCGCGAGTCGACGCGTGTTCTCGAAAGACACCGACATCGTATTTCGTCCGGTTTACGAGCGCGGTTTCTTTTGACGTGTTGACGCGAAAATATGCCCGAGTCTAGCTTCCTCGAGCCATGCGAGCCAACAAGCTTCTCGTCTAGACCGATCTCGTAATTTACGCGGAACATTGACGAGTACGCGGCTAAATGTTTCAACCGGAAAATTCTTCTGTCGCGAGAAATTTTCTAGAAGCGGTTGCTTCCTACAATCGTTCTATCGATTTTCAAACTCTCGAATATTCGAAATTCGCGCCAACTTCTTTCGAAAATTCATTTCGAATCGACGAGGAGATGCCTCCTCATCTTGGAATTAGCGAGACATTTCGAGCGGTGAGAATTGCTTCCTATCGACTTCCAAACTCTTAAATATTCAAAATCCGCGCCAATTTATCGAGTATTCTTTTGAAATTCATTTCAAATCGACGAGGAGAAAAGATCGTTCGTGTGGAAAATAAGGCGATGGGCAAAACGATGCCTCCTCGTCTATTAATACTTCAGAATTAGCGAGAAATTTCGAGCGAGTTGCTTTCTACACGTTCTATCGATTTCCAAACTTTCGAAATCCGCACAAACTTCTTTCGAAATTCATTTCGAATCGACGAGGAGATGCCTCCTCATCTTGGAATTAGCGAGACATTTCGAGCGGTGAGAATTGTTTCCTATCGACTTCCAAACTCTTAAATGTTCAAAATCCGCGCCAACTTCTTTCGAAAATTCATTTCGAATCGACGAGGAGGTGCCTTCTCATCTTGGAATTAGCGAGAAATTTCGAGCGGTGCGAGTTGCTTTTTACAATCGTTCTATCGATTTTCAAACTCTCGAATATTCGAAATTCGCGCCAATTTCTTTCGAAATTCATTTGAAATCGACGAGGAGAGGAGATCGTTCGTGTGGAAAATGAGGCGATGGGCAAAACGATGCCTTTTCGTCTGTTAACACCTTTGCTTCCTACATCGTTATATAGATTTCTAAATTTTCGAATCGAAACACTCCGCACGAACTTACGAGTATTTTTTCGAAATTCGAAATTCATTTGAAATCGACGAGGAGATGCCTCCTCGTCTGTTAACTCGGAATTAATGAGAAATTTCGTGCGATGCGAATTGCTTCCTATACGTTCTATCGATTTCCAAACTCTCGAATATTCAAAATCCGCGCCAACTTATCGAATATTCTTTCGAAATTCATTTGAAATCGACGAGGAGAGGAGATCGTTCGTGTGAAAAATGAGACGCGGGTCGCACTCGCTCACCGAATTAGAAAGGAAGAGAGTGGAAGGGAACTGGAACCAGTTCCCATCGATCTTCTAAAATACCCGGGCAAAACGATGCCTATTAAACGATTAACACCTCGGAATTAGCGATACAAATGGGGATGAACCGCACGATGAAAAAGAAGAAAAAGAAAGGAGAGACGAATCTAAGATGAGGCGCGTGGTGGTGGTCTTGGCCCCCTTCGTGCATAACAAAATTCAATACGTTGATTTACGATTATTGGCCCTGTATACCCCTGCCCCCGTCGCGTCTAATAACGCAATTAATTCGCTAATTCGATTAGCCGTCCTCTATACAGTTCTACAAATTGCCGTGGCGCGATTAAGTCACCGTAAATCTTCCCGCCCCTTTTTTTCACCAGCCACGATTTCGGTTAATCAATCGTTGCGCGATTCGGTTTTTAGCCAACACGATGCTTCGAAGGGGAATCGAGGACGCCATCCATCTTGTCGTCTTCGTTCCGAAGGGATAAACGAAAGTTGTTTCTTTAATAAAAATCTTTGTTTCTTTAATAAAAATCCTTATTTTCTTTTTCGCTAACATTTTTCGATTTTTCCCTCCATTTTGCGATTTTTCGCGATATACGATTCTCCTCGAAATACGCAGTTTTGTCACGCTCGTATCTCGAACGTAGAAAGGCAGGCAACGTATGGACTATAAATATGCAAACGACGAGTATATATATATATTCCCGGCTGGTCAACAATCTGTTAAATAAATCTTCTTGGGTCACCGGTTACCGACCCAAACAACCCGAGCCAGACGATAGTTAAAAGCGATTTTTCATCGCTCGCGTTAAGAATGGATCGCGCCAAAACACGGATGATTGATACGCGCGCGTGCAACTTCACGCGTCGCTCGTAATCATCGATCGAATCGCGCTTTCTTAACAACCGTATCGGATAAAAGGAAACCAACCGTCGCCCGTTGATGTCGACGATAAGAGAACAGGTCGAAGAAAGGATGGATTTTTTTCCACCTTCTTGCCTCCTCGATCATTCACGAGTGTGACACGATTAATAGTTTCAGTTTCAGGATCACGTTGACACGCTGGATAATAATAACTTTTGCTTGGAACAAATTAACGATAATAATTGTATCGGCCGGTAGTCGAGACGATAAATCAAAATGATATATCGTTCCGTACGATGCTAATAGCACAATCGGTTATTTCAATAACGCACCGATCCCTGAACCGACCAAGGGAACCATAGTTAGTCCCAAGTTGGACGAATTTCTAGATACTTTATTCGAAATAATTTCAAGCAACAACCGTTTTCTATTTCAAACGATGACAGACACACATTCCACTACTCTATCTTTATCTCTCTCGTCGCGTGTCTCGTCGTCGTTGTAATCGAGCCGTGCTCTTTGAAATTTTTCTTCTTTTTCACCGGCAAAAATGATTACGCACTGCTACCCGCACGTGAATCCACTCTCTCAATTACCTCGAAGAAAGATATTACGGTATACACGTATTTTCCTTCTTCATTTAGAATCCCTTACGTAACCTCGTAATTCTCGACGAGCATTCAACATCGATCCAACCATCGACATCCATCGACGAAAGATCGACGAGCCCGATATCGTTTCCATTCCACCGCCTTCGAGAGGCGAATTCGCTTCTCGTCGACAGAGTAATTGGAAAAAGGGGAGGGGAGGGGAGAGCGATAACCTCCCGCCCAGCCCCGCCCCTCCCCGTTAAACGTGTCAAATTACCTTTGAAAAGAAACGAGAAACGAACGTCACGCAACGAAGACGCGAAAACTATCCGAGCAACGGATCTTCTATTCGGTTAGTTTGTTAGAGGTGCAGAAACGCGGCGTAGAAATGGTACGCTCGTACGGGAACTAGAATAGAATAGGCTGCTCGGAACGTGGACGGACTTTGCGAAATTATCGCGTAACGCGCGACTCTGGGGATACATCGAACGTGACCCGTTCTTCGTTCGAGCGTGATAACTTTGGAACGAAGATGGGTGGGAAAATTTCGGCCAAAAAATTTCTTCGTATTTAATCGACTGATGTAACCGTTTCTCGGTTTTTTTCATCGAGATTCCACGTCACGTGGAATATATTCGTCTATCGCTGCGTATATTACGGGTATAACAATTCCGATTTAAAGACGTAGCCAGGACGGGGAACGTGTTAATCATCTGGGCAAGCAGTGATTACACAGGGGTGGTTATCGTTGAACGGCGGATGTTTATGCAAATGCGCATGTTTCATACGTAAAAAAAAAAAAAAAAAAAAAAAAAAAAAAAAAAAAAAAGGAAAAAGAAACGAGAAAAGAGAGGAAAAGAAAAATAGGTAAATGAGATATAGACAAAAATTTGTTTCGTACCATTACGACGCTCTAAAAAAAATGTGAAATCTTTTTATTTCGATTCTGTAATTTGCATAATTTGCGTGTGTTTTGCATAATGCGTATTCTTTTTTTTTTTCTTTTTCCCCTCCCTCCTTTTTTTCTTCGAAAGCGTTTCGTGCATTTATCTCTTACGCGTATACCTCTCGTACGCAGTTATTATTTATTATTAATAATTGGATTATTCGATTTATATCGTGTAATAAGCGTGTAATGGAAATCGAATATAGAGCGAATATGGAAGAAAAATCATCGAACGTGGATATTTTTTCACGCGAGATCAAGCGTGTAAACAAGTTTCGATCGATTTTTGTCCGATAATGCTGCAAATTCGAAAGAATATCCATATTTTATAATTACGTATGCTTTCTCGTGGTTTTTCTTTCTTTCTTTTTTTTTTTTTTTTTTACATAAAGAAGAAGTAATAAAGAAATTCGTGTCCAGTGATCGTTCCTTCGAACGTTTTTCCGCGAGAGGAAAGAAAGAAAATCGAAATAGATATAATAACGAAGGCATGGAAAGTAAGTAGTAAAACTATATCGACCGTGAAACAGGTATAATTTTACAGGTGGAAAGTTAGAATCACGGAGCCGATCATTTCCCTCCCGCGGAGAACTTCAGTCCGAAGAGATATTGGAAATTTCCTTGTACTTTCTTAATCAATTCGATGTCGAGCAACGAGTAAAACGGTCATTTAACGGTAATTGAGGGGGAATTAAATTAAATATTGTGCGGTTAAACTTTGCAAAAGGAGAAAAAAAGAAAAAGAAAAAAACCCTCCAAGGCTATTAAAGAAAATCGATTTTTCTCTCCTTTTTATTTTTCTCTTTTTTTTTTTTTTTTTTTTTTGAAACGCGTAAAAATTAAGTTACAAGGCTCGCCAATCCTTGAACGTGGTTAATTTAAAAAAAAGACAGAAATTACGAGTGAAACGAACTTTACGAAAGGAATTCAATCAGAGATTCGATTACTCGCGTATCAACACGCACGTAAAAAAAAAAAAAAAAAAAAAAAAAAAGAAGAAAGAAAAGAAAACGAAAAAATTCGATATCGCGTAGATTATTTTGCGCGAAAGTGAAACGGACTTTTCTCAATCTGTCAACCAATTTTTCGAAAAATACCGTGCGATCGTTTATTTAATTAAATCCAGAATTGCCGGTTGCCACCAGTGGCCACCTATATCGGTAATTGGCAAGTTTATCGATAATCAGCGATCCCTACGGGCGCGGTATTAACTAAAATAACATAGAGTTTCGTCTCAAATTCTACACGCATGCTCAACACCTGCTAATTTCGGTATCCGCTGCTGCTATTGCCGCCATCCATCTAGATTCGAGAGAGAGGGGGAGGGAAGAAAAAAGGGAGTCGAAGGAAAGAAAGGGAGGGGAACAAGAGCAACGCGAAATGATCCAGTTCCCCTTTCTTTGTATAGTCTGGTGGGGAGAGAGAGAGAGGGAGGGAGGGGAGAGAGGGCGCATTTTTCACAAAACGCGATCGTCTGCCGCAAAACAAAGACAATAAAACCGGGGCAGACACAACAAGTCGAACGGTTCGCGAATAACAGAGGGAACGTTTCTCTAGTCTCTTCTCGCCTCTTTCTCGCCGACAAATTCACGATCGCGTTGTCGAGACCTCTTCGACCTCTTGGAAATCTTTTCGAGCGTGTGTCTTACACTGTCTCGACATTTCTAAAAACGTTGCTCGAATCGCTGCTAAGAAAAAAAGAAAAAGAAAAAAAAAAATTCGTAGAAGACGAATCGTTTAATTTATTTCGCGATTTGTCCATCTGGACTACGAGTAAATACTCTCTCTCTCTCTCTCTCTCTCTCGAAATTCTTTCTCCACGCAAAACGAGCATTAAATCGATAGGATCGAAACGAGACTCGATCCTCGTTAATCGAAATGTTATCAAAATTATAAAATCACGATGTTAATATGTTCGTTCTCGAGAGGGGAATCGAAATCAAAGTTAAAAACTCTTCTCGAACGAATCGAGAGATCACGAAATCGCGATAAAAGCGTACACGTGAGAAGTGTTAGCATCCGCTAAGTCGCTTTCACTGGATGGTTAAACCGCGTTTCTCACAGGGTCACCGCGTGTTTCATTGTGTTCCCTCCTTGCGTAACGATAGGCCGAAGAATGCGAATAAGAACTTTTAACCGCATCGATGGAATTTTTACTTAAAAAGGATAAAAATTTCACCGCTCGAACGAACGTCTCGCCTAAAGATATACATTCTTCTCGCCAATTTTCAATCCCGATCCAATGTTATCTATACATGCATATATATATATATATATATATATATATATATATATNTATATCTAATGGAAGATTTGACGAAGCGTGAAAACGCGACGGTATCTGGATCCCGTCGTGGCGAATAGTGCAAGCAGAGAGGGGGAGCGCATAACAAGTTTTCGAGAAGCGCGAAAACTCATCACGTATTCGCGCTATCGGAGCTACTTTATAGAGTAGCGAGCAAACTCGAGGTAACCACATTTTACGGTCATATGGCCTGGTGAATAGGGAATTTAATGGTTGGCCGGTATATACCAGACATTTTTCCAGACGATCCGTAAAAGCTGTTACGTCGGTGTGTTAACGGTGTCTAGACGTTTACGATTACCGTGATTTCTGACCGGTCGAATTTTACAGTGCATTCAATTCACGATAACCGAACGCCGATATCTTAATGTTTCCACCTCGCTTTCTTTTATTTGGCCGGGATTGTTGGCAAGCCTCTCTTTCTCTCTCTCTCTCTCTCTCTAAGCCGCGCAGGTAAGTGTCCGGAGCTGATAATGGTCACGCAATTTCTACTCGGTTCAATGAGAAATTCGACATTTAACACTTTCGCCTCTATTAATGAATACGTTATTACATCTCGCGAAAACACATTCCGCTCCGTACGTGTACTCCCCGCTACATAGGCTGCGCTACCGATCCATAAATATCCTCGACTTTAATTGCTCGAAACGAGCGAGAGACCTCGAAAGAGAAAGAAAACGCGATCGATAATTTCTTCCGAGAGATCGAATCCGCTCGATTCGAAGGTAAACGAATTCGTAACCCCTCCCCTCCTTCGCTCCGCCCGAGAGAAACGGAATTCAAACGACAAACGAAGGCTCGACGAGGAGTTTTGTCGTCGTGGCGCGAATGATGAAGAAACGATACGAATCCGCGAAAGAATAGAACTCGCGGATAGAGGAACGCGGCGTGATAATTCGCGATGGCGGATGGAACGGAATGAACGGATGACGCAATCGCGCGCTCCGCCGGTATTCGTCGCACGTTGAGACAGGGCCGAGTTGACTTTGACCCCGCGTGAACCGTCTCCCCTCCCCCCAACGAAACGGTGCTGCGCCTGCCTCTCGTGCTCGATCAACGAGGAAGGCAGCAACCGCGCCTCCGCCGGATCATTAAATCGCGTCGATCCGCCACCGCGTTTCCAGCGGACGACGGCCGTTGATTCATAACTGTGAAGGCTTCTAATTCTCCTTCCTATCCTTCTTCGAGAGAAGTGGATTAAATTTGAGTGGAAAATTCGAAGAAACGAAGATACGAGTCTGTTTATCTATCAAAGAAAATTACGTCGCGTATCGATATAGAGTATGTGTGTATCAGACGGGTAATTAAATGCGATGGTTGAAAGAGGGAAACGAGAGGAAGAGGAAATGAAGTTGGAGATGCGCGGAGAGGGAGAAATTGGGGATTCGTTCTTTCGATCCATCGACATCTCGTTGGATGGACGATTTCCCGTGCTGACGCGTTCTTTTGGAAGGGAACGAGGCGATCGGATAACAGTAATTTACCTTCGCTTTAAAATCTTACGACTTCGGTGGATACCGATAAATACTCGTAAACGCGCGATTTGACTTCTGTAGTTACCACCGCTTAACCGGCCAAGTCAGCTCGTGTGCCAGAGGAAAAGGCTCGTTACGAAGTTACGTGATCGGCCGCTTTAAACTTTACAACGCGCTTATGTATACTCGACGCTGGTGAATTGCACGCTCTCGCCTCGCTCCCAGTCACTGGAATTACTTGTAAAAGATCGGTTATCGGCGAACGTTCTCGCGTTTTTCATCAACATCCACACGTCCACTCGTGTTTCTCAAAGAGGATTGAGGCGTTTACACGACGTTGGCCCTTGGTCTTATTGGTCGAAACCAATCTAGTTCTAAATCAATCGATATCTGTGATCTAATGATAATGTATTTTCAATCCAACCGTATTTTAGATTTTTTTATCTTCATATATCCTTCCATCCGACGCGCGTATATATAATTAGGGAATCGTCTATTTTCGTTTCTTTCTTTTTCTTTTTCTTTTCTTTTCTTTTCTTTTCTTTTCTTTTTCACTCTGGTAAAGTTTTATCTGTATCTCGATAAATAGACAAATACCCGTCTCGATTTCCATTCATTAGTTTATCATTCTAGACAGATCGTGAAACGGGAGGAGAATTTTATATCGTTATCGATCGCACGATCGAATTGATTTCGAATTTATTATCGACTCGGAAATTTGAAACGATTTGGGATGGAAATGGAAAGAAACGATTTTGGCGAAAATTTCGTCGTCGTTTTTTCGTTCTATTACACATTCTTTTTTCGATCATTACCCTCGATCTCGTCCCTTCCTCTTCTTCTTCTTCTCCCCCCTTCGTGTTTTCTCGTAAACATGGATATTAAACGTCAATTTACCTCAAAGTGGTTCAACATTGCCTCGCGCATATTCAATGAGCGTTACGCACTCAAAGTGGAAAAAGAATCGCGTAATCGGGGATCAGAATTATTATAAATCAATCGATCTTCCTCCCTCGAGGGAAATCCCTTGATTCAGGGTATTAGTTTAAATGCGCAAGAAAAAAGAAAGAAAGGAAAAAAAACCTCAACCTTTTTCTCACCTCGAATCACGGATAATTTCTAACGCGAAATAATACGATAATTTTCTCGACGAATCTCGAATCTCGAGAGGTGCAGTTACCAACCGAGATTACCTCCTTGCTTTTCCACGCGATTACTTTGATCATTTACGCGTACATCGTTGCCCGTTCCGTATCGGAAAAGCAATACGTCCAAGTAAGTCGAAAATGAAGCGAGATCTCGTTTCGCCTTATGTCGTTTCGTACATGTATAACGTTACATTATATATATCTGTCTGGATGCAGGAAAGGGAAATTATATGAAATTACATCATCTAGCGTAATTTGCGCGGTAAACGGCATCGAACTTTTATCGGGCTCGAGCGTGTCATTACGTCGAGCGTTGGTGAAAAGATTTTTGCCTCTGGGAGGCGTTCTCCAAGGCGTCGTTTAACGAAATGGTAACATTCAGGATGATAGGAATTCGGTGCACAGTAAGTGGACGGAATGTCACCGTGGAGACGTAATAATCTTCCACGCGATTCCGAGATACGATGCCTATATAGCTCGTATAGCTCGGTATACGATGATCGAGAGTTTCAGTAATAGAGGTCAATAATGGACGCGGTCTCGTTCTACGCTTATCGATCGAGGATAAAAAAGAGCGGTCGCGAGAAAGGATTAAATGGTTGGAAAGAAGAATTGCCAACCGTACGTTGCATCGAAATTCGAATTCTATGTATCGCTCGAATAACAGAAACCTCGGCGTCGCCTCGGATTCTACATAAATGACGCACGACGGGTTTCGATAATTTCATCCCGAGAGCCGAAGAAAGAATTCGGTTTCGTCGTACTCGTAAATCTTTTTAAAGAAAACACGAAGGTTTGTTTAAACGATCGGTCTCTCTCTCTCTTTCTCCCGCCTATCGGAATGAATTCAAGCATGAATCCAATCATCGATCGAATATACGATCCTCGATGAAACGCGCGTTCTCCGTATATTTATAACTGGATGATGATGAATATGTAAGAGAGAAAATTTAACTTTATTCTTCGATTCGCAATGCTTCGAATTTTCATGGCCAATGGACGAGATTTCGTGCAACTTTTAACCGTGTAATTTAAACGCTTGGAAATTACGCGTATTTAAACATAGGATTCGTAACGAAATATTTCACACCGCGCAATTATATCCTTTATATAAACTCGCATACGAAACAAGCTTATAATTTCAGTATCGAATCCGAATTATCATTATCCCGAATAACTTTGTTATTATTATACGTGATATTATTATTATTATTATTATTTGTTGTTGTTATTATACGCCTTATAATATAAGAAGAGCGAAATTCTTCGTGCGAGAGTAAACGTTATTGCGCATAATCGATCCATCTAATATATATATATATATATATATATATATATATAAATCAGGCGCGAACGAGCATTCGTCGATTCACACCGTGTCGAAAGAACGTTAATCAATTGGAGGACGGATGGAGTGGCAAAATTCTTTCCCTCCTCTCCGAAATCGTGCATAAATCGTAAGGCTATTTCTGATCCTCCACCCTCCGCGTGTGCAGCTCCATGTATATATATACATATATATAAAACAGTTAGCGACCGAGATAAATTGCATTATTCGAGGGTCAATGAGATCGTTTCTTTAATCACGGGATCCACGCACAACACGCCGCTCAATGGGATGACCGTATTTCGCGGTATTTCACATTTATCGCTGCCATAAACGAGGATACAGCAGACACTCGGGGGAATAATGTCTATCCCTTTTTTTTTTTTTTTTTTTTTTTTTTTTTTTTTCGTTTCTTAAGGCTGCCGCGAGGATTAACGAGGCGACGAATCGAGCGTAAATCACGGGGTTGGATGGATCCGTTGGCCGATACGAGACACGATTGTCTCGTATTTTAATCGTTTATGAATTATCGCGAGGCGGAGGGGTTTTACGGAGCGCGAGGAATTCGCGGTTATTCTCGGCGGGCGAGAAAGTTGGAACGCGGTTTACATTACGAGATATCCTCGAAGGGAAGAAGATCAATTGGCCTTTCTTGCGTCGCGGAATCGAATCGTAAAAATTTAAGAAAAATTAATCCACGCTGCGTTCTACGGGGGAGAAAACGACTCAATACATGGGATGGCTGGTTGGAGAGATAATTGAAGATTCTGGTCGCTCGACGAGCGAACCACAATATTTCTAAACTCGTTGTAATTATATCTCGTCCCGAGAAATTACGTATCTCGTATATATCCTTTTTTCTAATTACACACCCTGTAAACCTGTTCCTGTACAAATTTGCATCGTCCGAGAACCGCGATGTTTCCATTCGACGCCGTGCCTAGCATTTTTATAACGACGGAAATTTTTCCCTTTTCGCTTGGGAGGGGCGGGAAGGAGAAGTCCAACGAAGAAGAGAAACGGTTCGATATATTTCCCCTCCCCCCGTTTTTCGCCCAAAGCTTCGATCGACGATTCTTCGACGCTCCTTCCGTGCTTTTCGAACGAGCGGTGAAGCGGCTCTCTCTCAAGAGGAAAACTCGAAAAGAAAACTTTACGATACCTTCCTTCCCATCCTCAAAATTGCGAATCGTAAACGTTCAACGTTCCCACCCACGACCGCAACATTACGACTCAATAACGCTTCCAACTCGCGAACGCTTCCAACGTTGCAACTTTGCAATTTGCGAGCGAAGTCGTTCGTTTGCTCCTTATCGATCCCTCGACAAATCGGAATCCTCGGTTGAAATCTTTCTACGAAAGGATTCCCTCCATTCCTTTCTTGAAAAATTTTCCACGCGCGTAAAATCTTCCGCGTGCCGTATATTTCCCCTATCTTTACAATCCAGTAGATAGCACTATGGCCCTCGAACGGTGATTTAAGTTACTTGAGATATCGAAACGTGATAATAATAATTGGAAATAATCGTGACGTCAAATGTTATATGAAAAGCGGATCGACTACGAATTAATAAGCAATTGCTTAAAGTAACTTTATTTTTAACTAGTTAATTTTTCAACTCTGCCTCTCTTGAAACGTCTCGAGCGAGGAGAACAAGAAAGCCAAGCGATCGATATTCTTGAATCAAAACGAGTTCAAAAATTTAATAGTTGAAATTAATTTTCCACAAGTTACTTTCAATCATTTATTATTCAAAACATAACGAGTCGAGATTGTACGAAAAGCGGATCGACTCTTTCGACGTTATTTTGAGCAATCTTCGACTCTGGCCTTGAAACGCCTCGAATGTATCCGTGAATCAGTGATGGACAAAATTTAATGATTAAAGTTACGAATAAAGTTAGTTTCAATCATTTATTGTCGAAAACGCAACGAGACGAGGTTACACGAAAAGCGGATTGACTTTCTCGACGTTAAACAATTTTGAATAATCTTCAACTCTCTGAAATGTCTCGAGTGAACACGAGAGGGGAAGAAAGAAGGAAAAGCATTCGATATCCATCAATCAGTGATTTAACAAAATTTACAATAGTTGAAGTTACGAATAAATTATCGTCGAAAGCGAAACAAGTCGAGGTTATATATTTTTTCGACGTTAAATAATTTTGAATAATCTTCAACTCTCTGAAACGTCTCGAGTGGACACGAGAGAAGAAGAAAGCATTCGATATCCGTCAATCAATGATTTGACAAAATTTAATAATAATTGAAGTTACGAATAAAGTCACTTTCAATCATTTATTGTTGAAAACGTAATAAATGGAAATTATACGAAAATCGAATCGACTATAATAAATAGGAATAAATATTATTCGAGATTTTTAACTACTTACTTTTTCAACGAGTTGAATAATTTTTAACTTGAAACGTCTCGAGTAGACACGAAAAGGGAAGAAAGAAGGGAAAGCATTCGATATCCGTCAATCATAATTTTGACAAAATTTAATAATTGACGAATAAAGTTACTTTTGATCATTTATAGTCTAAAACAAAACGAGTCGAAGTTATATATTTTCAATTAAATAATTTTGTTAAATAATTTTGAATAATCTTCAACTCTCTGAAACGTCTCGAGTGGACACGAGAGGAGAAGAAAGCATTCGATATCCGTCAATCACTGATTTGAGAAAATTTATAATAATTGAAGTTACGAATAAACTTACTTTCAATAATTTATCGTTGAACACGTCGAGAATTATAAAAAGCAAATCGATTATAATAGCTAGGAATGAATGAAGAAAGCGAAAGCACTCGATATCCGTCATTTTCGACGTTAAATAATTTTGAGTAATCTTCAACTCTCTGAAACGTCTCTCTGAAACTCGAGTGGACACGAGAGGAGAAGAAAGCATTCGACATCCGTCAATCAATGATTTGAGAAAATTTATAATAATTGAAGTTAGAAGAATAAATTTACTTTGAATAATTTATCGTTGAACACGTCGAGAATTATACGAAAATCGATTATATTAGCTAGGAATGAATGAAGAAAGCAAAAGCACTCGATATCCGTCATTTTCGACGTTAAATAATTTTGAGTAATCTTCAACTCTCTGAAACGTCTCTCTGAAACTTGAGTGGACACGAGAGGAGAAAGCATTCGACATCCGTCAATCAATGATTTGAGAAAATTTATAATAATTAAACTTACTTTGAATAATTTATCGTTGAACACGTCGAGAATTATACGAAAATCGATTATAATAGCTAGGAAGAAAGCGAAATGAATAAAGAAAGCGAAAGCACTCGATATCCGTCATTTTTCGGCGTTAAATAATTTTGAATAATCTTCAACTCTCTGAATCTTCAACTTTCTGTCTCGAGGATGGGCACGAGAGGAAGAAAGGGGGGGAAGCCACTTAGTCGATATCCGCGAACGCGGCGGTCGGTTTCGGCGCCGCGAGGTCGATTCGCCGCCGATGCCTTTTGCCCTCGTCCGCGGATTTTTCCGCGGAACGGAGCCGGTAAACGCTGTAATTAGAGCCGATGAAGGGCACGAAGAGCCGCTTCCGCTCGCCTGGAAACGAGTTGCCATAAAGCGGACAGCGAAATCACAGCGCGGTGAAAACGTAATGCTCGGTGGCGGAGCATGGGCCGGTCAGGCTGGTTCCGCGTGATGCTCATTTACCTTCTCGCAGAGGAGTTAATATTTCACCCCGCGTTAAGACTTCTCGCGAGATCGCCTCGCCAACACGGGGAGGGAAACGAAATTGCTCGTTGAACGGTAGGAGGGGGAGGGCGAGTCACGGAACGGAGCGATGCAATTACAACGTGATAATGAGAGCACGCCGCTGATTACGATCGAAGGAACTCTCGTCGACGGTCTCTAAGGATATCTGCCCCTCTTCTTCCAAACGTTTCCATACGATGCGTCTCGATACGTGGAGAAAAATATTAACCGATAGCGATTGGATCTAACTTTAATTACGCGACCGAGAATAAATTATCCAATGTTAAAGTCTCAATTATAACGTATAATGTATAACGTAACGTGAGGTAATATCACTTGGTTTAATCGATTATTAAATTAAGAAAATTATTGGAATAATCGAGAACGTATCGTCTCTCTCTCTCTCTCTCTCTCTCGGTGTACGCTCTCGTCTCGACGGTTGGTAAATAACTACTGAACTCGAGAACAAATTTTTCCCCAAGTATTTATATTTCTATATTTCGAAGCGCGAGCTACGAAGCAATTAAATTCTCGGAAATGTATATATACACGCAGACTTGTTATTGACACGATCACGCTTCTCGTTTATAACGCTTCTCGTTTATAACGCTTCTCGTTCCCTTCTATTTTTCATAATTCGACTTCGAAAATAGATAGAATCGATGTTTTCAGATTATTTATAAATTAATAAGATTTTCGCTTATTTACTCGTTAATTACTATTCGATTATTAAGTCGATTATTAAATCGTCGAGTTTATATATATATATATATATATATATATATGTAGATACGCGAGGGATACGAAGAAACGAGAAATGGATTTCTCGTGTATTCGCGATCGAAGGAGAAATAAAACGCGGGGATAATTAATACGGTCGGTCTGACGAGTGGAAAAAACTAGTTTCTAAGTAGTTACATGTATCAAAATTTGTCGATCCGATCGGACGGCGAGGCGAGCGTAAAATGCAAATCTTTGGCAAAAGGAGAAAAAGGGAGAGAAAGAGAGAAGGAAAGAGGAAAAAGAGAAGAGAGCTAACCTGAATCCTAAATGATTGTGTTGCAGCGCGAGTACACGGACGATTGCGTGTTCAACGAGACCCTGGAGCAGCACAACTACAACACGTACAGCTCGGCGAAATGGTCGACGGCTAAGAAAACGTTGTACCTCGGATTGAACCGTCACGGGCAGCCGAGGAGGGTACAGGCCAAGGGTCACAATCTCGGCAGGCTGTCCGCCTACGCGCGGGTGTTGACTCAGGTCGCGCCTCTGGACCGGGTGGAGACCCTCCAAAGGCGGATGCTCGGCGCCCAGCACAACGTTCGCCACCGTCACAACACCCACCGCGGCGACCTCATCCAACAGTCCCTCTGCCCCGCGCTCCCCGCCCAGGAGAAGGACGGCAGGGACAAGTTCAGGTGTCGCAAGCGGAAGAAGAGGAAGAAGAGGAAGCGGAGGTGCAGACCGGGCGAGAAGCCGGGCCCCCAGTGCCAAACAGCCGAGGGAAAGCCGCTTCCCCCGGCTAGGAGCCAGAGCCTAGCCGCGAACGGGACGTCCCCATCGATCCAATCGAAGAGATCGTGCGAGGGTCTGGCGAGCGAGGAGGCCTGTCGAAGAGAGGCCCTCTCGGTCCCCTCCAAGAAACGGAAGCTGCGGGTCGAGGAGGCTGCCGAGAACGGAGAACGGGCAGAAGGAGGAGGAGAAGGTGAAAGAGGAGGAGGAGGAGCAGGAGGAGGAGGAGGAGAGAGAGGAGGAAGAGGAAAAGGAGGAGGAGGTGGAGGAGGAGGAGGAGGAGGAGGAGGAGGGAGGAACGTCACCGGGAGCAGCAACGGTAAGAGCAAAGCGCCAGCATCAAACGCGAAAAAAGTAAACGCCGCTGGTAGCACGAGTCAGAGTAAAAAGCCTAATTTGACGAACGGGAAGAAGAGAAAGAAGAAGGGGGCGCAGCAACCGAGGAGGAATTCGTGGTCGGTGGGTCTGGGCCGGAAGAGGTCGAAGCCTGGCGGAGTTGTGGCGACGAGCGCTGCCACCACGGCGGAGGCGACGACGAGCACGGTGGGAACGACGATACCGACGACCACGAGCATTACCTCGACCACGGTACCCGCCACGACAACGACCACGACGACAACTACGACGACGAGAACGACGACGACGACGACGACGACGACGACGAGAGGCGTGGTGGCGTAGGGCGAGCAAAGGCCGAGGGAAACTCGAGGGGAGAAGAAGATCCGCGGCCACTGGCGGGCAAAGCCGGAACTCTGCGTCCTTCGCCATGGTGCCCCCTCAATTCCTCCTTCTTGTTGCTCCTGGTTCGCTCGATCCAGTGGACCTCGCCCCGATCCTACCACCGCGCCGCGTGAGATCTGCGAAAGCGCGAGGATCGCGTCCAGGCCTCGGCCTAATCGTCTCCTTCATTCCCCCGATTGTATCGCGATATTATTACCTTCTTCTTCTTCTCGCCCTGCCCCTCCCTTCCCCCTTCGTCCAACTAGTCTCATCACCGTCTCGACGACCGCTCCTCCTCGTCGACCATTGTGTCTCGTCGATTCCCATCCGACGATAGCCATCTCGTCGCGTATCTTCTTACCGCGAGTCATCTCTTCGCCGCGTCTTAATTAGGACCTGTATACCTACAGTTGGTAACGAGCAGGGTGTGAAGGGAGTGTATCCTTCTTTTATACGCGTATATACATACATACATACATATATATATATATGTATGTATGTATGTATATACGTGATTCCATCTTGATCTTAATCGTTAGAGTTACAATTACAATTTTACCGATATCTCTCTTAGATGATAATCGACGAGGCTTTCGTCTTACGAGTAAAAACGGATAAGAGATACGGAATTACCCGTGCAATCCATAAAATCCGCTTCTTTTACACCCTGCACGCTGAGGTCTTGTCGTCTCTTCTCCCTCGCCGTGTTCCACGGTTAACGAAGGAGAAGGAGAAGGAGAAAGAGAGAGAGAGAGAGAGAGAGAGACAAGGAGCCGCTGTTTACGAGAAAACATACACGACTGTTTATATATTATTAGCCAATACTGAAAATGAGAGAGGAGAAATATAATGAAAAAAGACTGGGACGTGAGCCATTATTCGCTGTATACGAGGCGTGTCGCGATAACGAGCGCGCGTTTCATCGATTAGCGTAATTGTGATCGACGGAGTATTACATACGAAAAAGGGATAATTCGCTTGTCGAAAAGAGAGAACGGAAATCGTATCCCGTATCCCCGGATCGAGAATTGGATCGCAAATTCATTCGTTTCCTCGCGGCTTATCGAAGAAAAATGTATTTCGATCGAGCCACGCGGAGGAGGAACGCACCGAGGAATCCCATCAAGTTCGCCGTTAAGAGAATAATCAATGCCCCGCACGCTTAATTAGATCATCGACTGTACATATATATATATGTATATACACTCGGGAACGATCTCCTCTCCATAACGAAGGATCGTTCTCGTTTTCTCTCGGGATTAAGAGAGTTTTCGTGCTCGTTACGCGATCACGTTTCTTTTATCCTATAATCGAGAGCGTCTCTCGGACACACGCGGCTCCTTCCTTCCCGACGTGTCATCCGTCCGGGATGAATGAATTCGTTCCTTCGATCCGGTCGCGTGCCTTTTATGTATTTTCTCTTTTTTCTCTTTTTTTCTTTCCTTTTACCGCGATTAGCGGGAAAACGGCTTTGAACCGAGAAGAATCGGGTTTGCGGTTTCTTCTTCGAGTTACCAGTTTCTTGGAGAAATGGATCCGTGAATAACGCAAGTCGGAGGCGTGAAAAAACAGGAGGCCTCGATCGAGTTGGGCAACGTCTTCATTCCCCTCGATTCAAAGTTGCAAGAGGGAAGGACGAAGGAACGACGCGCACGCAACCAACGTCACGCACGAATGTAAACGCCGTTAATTCGCAATACCGATTGCTATGTACACGTAAATTTACAATGATTCCGGTGGGACGCGGTCGAGGAAGGCTGGCCGAGGGCGATCGCGTGTGCCGCGTCTCCCTCCCCCCTCCTCTCGAGTTCCAACACGCGTCTCGTACCGAACTCTGCTCTTCCGACCGATTCTTTCACCCTTTCGTATCGTGCTCGTAACGAAAATCGAATCAAGGATGGATGGAAAAAAGGCGGAAGAAGGGGCAGAGTTGGGACGACGACGGAGGGATGGAATTGGTTAATTAGAGCAACGATCTCGCCTCAACGAGGGAGGAGATTCGAAGCGGTGTTTCCGTCGCCGTGTAACTCGTTGTCAACACGATTCGGTCGAATATTCGTACGATGACTCACGGTACCGGTGGCGTTTCGATCGAGTGCGCAGTGTTGCCGATCCAGCTGGACAAAAGTCGGCGCTGCTGCTAAATGATAAATCGCGTTAAATTTGTGGCTGAAATTTGCGCTTCCTTTGTGCCTTTTTTTTTTACTACTCTCGCGCGTTACGTCGATGACTACGAAACGACGACGTTTTTTGGATACGGCTGCTTGTGTTGCGAACGGTTTGCTGCTCGTTCGATGCAAGAATTTCATGTTGAATTTTCAGCAACGCTTTCTAGATATTAACCTGAATCTTTTTCTTTCTCCCGTTTTTCGAATATATATATACACCATGTTCACCGACCAACCGAAACTCGAGTAATCAGATTCTCTTCGT